>NW_023270447.1:1443216-1515950 GCF_011800145.1 Mirounga leonina | reverse complement strand
TTATTGTGCAATCCCCTTCAAAACTGAATTTGGGCTAGCCTGTGTGATCAAGAAAATCAATAAATACTGGGGTGCCTGGGTGACTCAGTCGGTTGGGCACCCAGCTCTTGATTTTGGCTTGGGTCATGGTCTCGGGGTGCTGGCATTGAGCCCTGCATCAGGCTCCATGCTCAGTGCAAAGTCTACTTGTCCCTCTCCCTCCCTCCCCTCACTTGCTCTCTCTCTCTCTCTCAAATAATAAATAAAATCATTTTTAAAAAAAGAAAAATTAATAAAAATTGCATAACAATTGATAATTCATATAGATATTGTGGTTGTATTTTTAAAAATCAGTTCTTATCTCTGAGAAAGCTACCTCCAAACGGACACTGGGAATGGCTCAGAGATAGTGCCGTGAAACCAAAGAAAGTAGCAGCCAAAGGAGAAATGGATTGGGCACAGATATCAGTAAAGTGCCCAAGACATGAAAAGTAACATTCTAAAGCAAATGAGAGGCCCAGAGTTACAGAGAACGAACCATGTGTCTACTAGCATTCTGAGTATTTGTTGGTGCTCTTAGTTCTGCTGCTGCCTCATCAGGGTAGAATTAATTTTCACTCCTTAGATGTACAACTTAAGAAGATGAGTGGGTTATAACAATAAGCCAATTGATCATTTAAAAAATACCTTTCATAAAAAAAAAACAAACCCAAAATGTTTACAGATGAAGTAATTTGATATCCAAAATTTCAAGATAATCAGGGTGGGACGGGTGGGTAGGGACATTAATGGAACAACACTGGCTGTAACTTGATCATTACTAAAGCAGGATAACAGCTATCTGAGGGGTCACTATTCTGGCTTCTTCACTTTGGTGTGCCTGAAGTTTTCCATCATAAATAGTAAAAAACAAAAAAACAAAACGAAACTCAGGTATGATGAGGTTCTGTTTTAGGAAATTGCCCGAGGTCACACAGGTAGTACAACACGATGACCTGATGCTAAATCTTCCACAATAGTACTCTTCCTTCTACACTAGTAACAACACGGCGAAAGCATAGAGACGTTAGACTTCACAAGGGGATGTGACATACACCATGTCATCTGAGTGGTCGGGGCAATAGACAGCTGTTTCCCCGTCCCCAGCATACCCAGTATGGCCTCCAAGGGCAGAGTGTCCTAGACAATGTGCATCTGGTTGTAAAAAACTGAATGTACCCATGGACAATGGCCAGACCATCTATAAAAATAGACCTCTGGACAGAACTTCTGGCCCAGGAAACCAGCGTCTTATCTCCAGTAACTGGCCGGGGAAGCCAGCCTGCTAGAGGTCAGATTTGTAGGACATCCGACCCTGGCCTCTAGCAAAAGTTCAGAACGCCAAACGATAATCCCTGTGACAATCAACCCGAAGTAGCTAGTAAAAACTGACCGCTCCCCAAATTTTTGTCCTGCTTCCACCTTGGGGCCAACCAAAGAAAGCCGAATGTGCTCTCCTAACCAATCACACGGGCTGCCCCACTTGTGTGAGCCCGCCCACAGCTTCCCCAGGCCACCAGCCTCCAGCCAGGGCGCAGCGAAGCCTCCCTGTTACCACCAGAGAGCTGGCCCACTCCACGGCCGCCTGTAGTCTCTGCCAAAATACGAGTGGCAGTGACTGACTCTCTTGCTATTGCAAGCTTGGGGGTGGCCTTTGCTTGTTCTCACTTGGTCTTCATTTACCCACAGTTGACTTGATTTAAAAAAAAATTAGGTATATAAACCCAGCTACTCAACATCTACCTTCGTTCCAGCGAATTCATAGGGAGAAGGAGGAAGCAAACCTCAGTATTGTCTGTGTAGTCTTTTTATATTATTCCTTGAGAACAAAAAACCGACGGCCACCCTCAGCTGTCCAGCTGAAAGGAACGAGCCAGGAGATGGGCTCGTCTCGAGGAGGCTCCAGCAATGCTAATCTCTGAACCTGAAACCAGGGTGGAGCTCGCCATTTCTACCCCCGCTCCTCACCAGTGATTCTTAGTTCATCTTTTCTCAGTCCACTCCCAAAGATATTCTCACTTTAAGGGCTTCCTCCGGGCCTGTGAAACATCTTAGCCCAGGGTGTTCCCATTTGACCGAAACAAAATAAAATATATATATAAAAAAAAAAAAATACAACTCCCTGCAAGCCCTCAGTGGGTTTGCTAAGCAGTGGTCTTCAGAAAGAAAGAGAGAGAGAAGGGGTAGGATGAGGAGAAAAGGAGAAGAGAGGAAAAAAAGTTTTTTCTGAGACTGAGAGACTACAGCTCATCTTATGACACCAAATGACACAGGACAGACTGCTGCTTTGTTTTGAGAAGTGGTCCCTTTAACGCAAGTTTCCCCAAAGAACAGGTGCTAAGTGTCGCTACAACAAACACTAGAGATTGTAAACTAAGAAATGCCTCTGTTTGGGACTGAAAACTAACCAGCACTTCCCTCAAGGGTCCAGCTGGGCAAAGGCAGCTTCTGGGGAAAAGCATGTACAAGGGTCACCAGAAGCCACACAGTAAACCCAGGGCATCGTCCTGAGGGGCATTTTAACAAAGCACAAAAATTAATTGATGGGTTGGGGAAAAGCCCTAAATCAAACAAGGGGATGCCATGAAGGGAAAAAATTGTGGTTTGGCGGGCGGCGCTGGGATTTTTAGAGAACAAAGATCCCCAAATGTTGAAGGGGAGACTGACGAGATGAAGGTAACCTCCCACACTTCCAGGGACAATGGAGGCAGGTCCTAGTCATTCACCTTTAAGATACGATTGTGAGCTGCGCAGGGAAGTGGGTGGGTCGGTGACCAACTCAGTTTGGCATTAGTAGCAAAGTAGATATAAGTCTTTAAACTTTCCAGACAGTGTTCATTCTTCCTGGGGTGACAGGGATTCTCGAGAAGTGAGGACCTTTACTGAGATGAAATGTTAACTAGATAAATATGGTTATTGGGCTCTGGCCTAAGATTGCCATCAGGATAAACTTTCAGAACTGGCTAAGAATTAATGTTAAAAAAAAATCTTAAGTACACTTATTCTCTTTGAAGTGGTTTAATTGAAAGCCCCATCTTGCTGCTCTCCTCAGGCTCATATACTCATTGTTTGGGGAGAGCCCACAGCTGCAAATTTGGAGAGACCAAACCAGAGATGTCCTCTTGAATCTCCAGAGCCACACACAACACTGGAAGGAGGTGACTGGGACTCTGTCCCCGCCTGGTGTCAGGATTAATGAGACATCAGAGATAGTACCTAAGGCAACCCCCCCCTCCAAAAATCCAGCAGTTCTCCCAGCATACAAACCATTGTGTGTATCCAGGCATCTGCTAATTGTCCATTAGGTGAACTTGAGAGGTTGAACTTTGGAGAAGTTCCAAGTCCCTCTTTGTGTCTGAGAATAGGTGGTGAGGAGCTTGGGTTCTCCCAAAAGGCAGGGCTGAGTTTAAATCCTGGCTTTACACTACTTGTTAACTGTGTGACTATAGACAAGTTACTTAACCTCTCTGTGCCTCTGTTTTCCTTCTGCATAATGGACGGAACAATAATGGTGGCACCTACTTCAGAGATTGTCAGGAGCAGAAGAGCTCATGTATGGAAAGTGCTTAGCGCATATAAAGCACTCCACAAATAATAGCTATCCTGTGTCTCTTTTCTGCCTCTTTTGATCCTTCTCTAACCATTGACGAACAGCTCATCAAGTTGGCAAATGCTCCAATCAGCCCAGGAAAAAGGAGCGGGGTGTTCCAGGGCAAGGGATGAGGGGCCCAGATTCAAACAGGTGAACGTGGCGTGGTTCCCGGTGGCAAGCAGCTTGAGTGCCAAGAGCAGCCAGCTGGGTCTGTGAGCCCCAAGTGACCCTGACCCTCAGAAAGAGCTACACGACAGTCAGCGGTCTTTTATTTACTCAAAGACAGTTACAGGTGAACTCAGCAGTTTCAGTCCCCCTTTGTGACACTCTGTTCCTGCCATCTCCCTGGCGTGTGCTGGTGTGGTTCCACAATGGAGTGGAACTGAGTCACCACCACACCCATGTCCAGCGGGATTGGGACCTTTCATCAGTTAAGTCAACGGGGCATCCTTCAGACTGACTTCTCCTCCTGTTTGGGGAGGAGGAACACAGGCAGTAGTAATAGTAAAACATTCTCCTTGAGTCAGGCATGCAGAACATTGAACCAGAGAAGAAAGACAAGAAAACAATTAGATTATAGGAAGGGGCTTTAGGGGAGGTACAAGTGGAGGCAGCCAGTCAAATGATCCCCACCTCAGTAGAAGAAATTAAGGACGTGAAAGCCCCTGGCTCAGGTGGATAGGTCCTCAAGTGTTTACTGATGCTGAATCCGAAGGTCAATGGGGTGAAGAGTCATCTTTTCCAGATAACTACTCAGAGGTCTGATCCTTGCTTGGGTCCAAGGAATCAGAGGACTGGCAGATCATACAGGTTTTGAGGATCAAAAGATAGGTCTCTTTGAACTTCTTTATTTTATAAGCATAGACAATAGGGTTCATCATGGAGTTAGCATGGGAGAGCAGAATGCCCAAGTACAGAAAAATCTGTGACACCTCACCATGAAAGTAGGTGATACAGTTGATGATGGACAAAGGCAGCCAGGACAAAGCAAACAGGAAGAGAACCAGAAACAGAGACTTGGCCGTCTTGAACTCCCGTCCATAAAATGCACCTGTCTCTTTGGAACTCGAAAAGTTCTGATTGAGTTTGTTCCGGATGATGTAGAATATGTCAAGATAGATGGCGCACATGACAATCAGGGGGATTAAAATCCAAGTGAAGAAGCTGAAGTAGACCATGTAGTCCAACCTCACGACAGAACGGAACTGGCAAGAAAGGAAGGTAGCATTTCCGTGGTACTCTGAGGTCAATTTCGTGTTCCAGCCAAACATGGGCGTCAGTCCCACCAGGAACGACACCAGCCAGCAAAGGCCCAGGGCCAACCATATTCTTCTTTGAGTGGTGATCCTCCTGTATCTGTTTGAATGGAAGAGAATGGGTGAGTTCATTTAGGAATTGCTAAAGGAAGGAGCGGGGGCGATGGGGATGGAGAGAGCGGGCATTCCAGCAAACTTCTCTGGGGGACTTTTTAAAAGAAATATGAGGGGCGCCTGGGTGGCTCAGTCGTTAAGCGGCTGCCTTCGGCTCAGGTCATGATCCCAGGGTCTTGGGATCGAGCCCCGCATCGGGCTCCCTGCTCGGTGGAAGGCCTGCTTCTCCCTCTCCCACTCCCCCTGCTTGCATTCCCTCTCTCACTGTGTCTCTCTCTGTCAAATAAATAAAATCTTTAAAAAAAAATAAAAGAAATATGATGTAGAATGTGTTAGACATATGTTGCCACTCTCATAGCTCCATTTCCAGCCCAAGAATTCTTTGGTTTGTGGAAGGTAAGAGTTTTCTATGTCTCTTGGGATCGCCTACCCAAGATGATCTTGTTTTGTTCGGCTGCAGGGCCGAAGGCCATGAGTTCGACTCTGCCTCTCCCACACCGCCCTCTACCTGTGCCCGCCCCCGTTTCTCTATTTGCTCTGGCAACCACACTTGGTGTTCGAGTCACAGGGCTGTATGGAGGCACAGAGGTCATGCTGAAGTGTTTCCAGGACCTCAAACGACTCGTCCAACGAGAGGCACCATTCCTCCTTCCGCCGTCCTTCCTGACAACATCCACACAGGCTGCAAGAAGGACACTGGGGTGCCTGGGTGGCTCAGTTGGTTGGGCAACTGCCTTCGGCTCAGGTCATGATCCTGGAGTTCCGGGATCGAGTCCCACATCGGGCTCCCTGCTCAGCGAGGAGCCTGCTTCTCCCTCTGACCCTCCCCCCTCTCATGTACTCTCTCTCATTCTCGCTCTCTCAAATAAATAAATAAATCTTTAAAAAAAAAAAAAAGAAGGACACTGATTTTGTTACGTACTGACTGTGTCCTCGGGAGACTGTATCTCAGTTACATCTCACAACAAACTGAAGCTAGTTTTACGACAATCTCCATTCCCTTACCGGTGACTGGGTGAGGGAGGATAACAGTAGTTACAGCCACCATTGAGTGAGCATAGACTGTGCGCAGGCATTTTCCTAAGAGCCTGATATGTGTGACCTATATAATTTTATGAGGAAGTGGCAATTACTGTCCCCACTTTATAGGTAAAAAAAAAAAAAAGAAACAGAGGCAACCCGGACAAGCTAGAAGTGGCAGAGGTAAAATGGAAACGACGTGAGTCTGAGTTCAGAGTATCTTAATCGCTGCAGGAAGACGAGGAACCAAACAGCAGAAGTCACTTGCCCCAGCTCAAATCTCAAGATCTGGCCTTTGAGCCTGGGCTTTTTAGTATCAAAAGCTTGTTTGCAGCTCCCTCCCCATGTCTCTTCCCCAAGAGCAGAGAGGAGGAGAGCAAGCCGATTGCCATTCAGGACACCTGGGGAATGAGATGTCTCCATTTGGCGGTCTGTTCTGTTCTGGTCTCATCACATGAAACGTTGCTACTACTTTCGGCAATGGAGAACTTTTTTTGGTCCCCTCCTCAACTTGGAAGAGGAAGCAAAACTAAAATAACTTTAAAATAACCTCCATCTGCAAAGAACAGAACCGTCCATTTATTTATCTCCTCCTATCCTTCTCTGTCTGCTCCTTATGTTATCCAGTAGGTCTCTATCATTTCTAAAACTCAAGAACATTTTTCACCAATTAAAGATGCATCAAGCTAGAGACGCTAATAAAAAAAATAGTAAATAAAGATGCATCAAGCTTTCATCCTCTTTAGCTATTCCCCAGTCCCAGCTCAGCATTGTTAAACCCCTCACACACCAAATGGGGCAAAGAAACGTAGTGCCCTCTTTCAAGATCAGAGGCCAGACTGGATGTGTTTTCAGGGAAGAAGCCCCATGTCCCAGGCACCTGCCTCACTGCCCCACTCTGCCCCCTCTTACCTGACTGTGAGTTTGACTCGCAGGTATCGGTCCACAGCAATGGCCAGCAGGGACATGATGGAAGCATGAGTGAAGATCAGCAGCAGGCAGGTCATGAAAAGGCAGTTATAAAAGTCGATGGTGATGCCCAGGCTGATGACAATGGCCAAAGGCATGACGAGCACCCCAACGGCGATGTCAGCCAGGGCCAGGGAGACAATGAAATAGAATGTGGTGGTCTGCAGGCTGGGGTTCAGCTTGACCACCCAGATGACCAGCAGGTTGCCCACTATGGCACAGAGCCCGATAACAATCTCCATGGTGATGTAGGTAACCTTGGCCAACAACAGGGCAGTGCTGCTGACAGCCATCTTGCTCTCCCCAAGCGTGCTGACGGGATCCGTGTGGCCCAGGGAGCCTAGCTCTTGCCAGGCATCTCGCTAGAGGTCCAGATGCAGCAGCAACAGTCTGAAATTCACGACTCGCTCATTCCTTCTCTTCTCTGGTGGGACACTCCCTTGGAGACCCCAGCTTTTCTTAGAGAGAGCCCATCCAGGGGCAATCACTTTCTGCCCCTTTGCGGGCCACACGTCCCTGGGCTCCCGGAAACGTGAAGGACAGTTCTATGTGGGTTGAATCTGAAAGTGCCGCTTCTCTTAGTTCCCCAGACAGACACGCTCAAGGGCCACTCGGGCTCCATCCAGATAAGCAACCCTCTTCAGGGGTGTTTCAGGAAGTGAGATGGGCCAAGAGGAAGCATAGACCAGGAACGCTCAGCAAGAAGATGGAAAGAGCAGGAGAGGGGTGTGAGTGGCATGGAGAAGGCTCAGAATTCATTTACTCGGGCACCGGATGGGAGTGTAGCGCTGCGTGGGAGAGCAGTAGAAGCACGGACTCGAATATTCTGGCTTTCTGCTAGCTTAGCAGAAAGATCCCGTGACAAGGAGGCAAATGGGAGCCACAGGGGAACAAGAACTAGATTTTGGTGGCAGCCTTAGCCAGAATTTATGGTTTCTTAGCGCATGCTACAGATTTAATGTTTGTGTCCCCCCTCCCCCCCAAAAATTTATAGGTTGAGATCTGAGCCTTAAAGTGACAGTATTAAGAGGTGGGGTCTTTGGGAGATGCCTGGGTCATGAGGATGGAGCCATCATGCATGGGATTAGTGTCTCATAAGAGACACCCCACAGAGCTCCTTCACCCCTTCTGCCATTCACGAGCCAAGGAGCTGGCTCTCGCCAGACTCCAAATCTGCTGGCACCTTGATCGTGGGCTTCCCAGCCTCCAGAACTGAGAATTTCTGTGACTTATAAGCCACCCAGTCTTTGGTATTCTGTTACAGTAGCCTGAACAGACTAATACAGTGCAAAGCAGCAAGACCTGAGAATTGAGTGGCATGAGTTGACTCCTGGCCAGGCACAGCTGGGACCCAGCTTTTGCCTCAAAGATCCTTTGCCAAAGGAACAAGCTAAGATCCCCTGCTTAGAAGGGCAAAAAAACACAGCACCTCCCATAAGCACATCTGCTGACTCGACATTTCCCCTCGTCGACCCCGCACACCCACTGGAGGTCTCACATGCCCTCACCCCAGCAACCATCCAGTGACAAACCTCTTTGAGGGACAACAGGACAACAGGATGATTGGCCAGGCAGAAAGGAGAGAAAGGGCCACGGTTGCACATCATCACATGGCATACCCTCCCACCCCCACCCGCAGGGAGAGAGGAACCACACTGCTTTCCTGGAAGTTGCTCACCTAGTCTGCAACTTCTGGAAACCAGACACTTACAAGCAATTATGATTTAAGGTCCATGGAGTTCAGATGCGTCTCAGTCCTGCCCAAAGGGGTGATTTAAAGGAAGGGGTGGGTGGACCTGAGCCCGCACCGTGGATTGAAGGGTTTATAATATTTGCCTTAAACACCAACCTATGTACAGCCAAAACTAAAATTCAGCGCTATCAACAGTGCTGTTCACATCCTCGCCAGGGCCCTGGTGAGATGCCTCAGGCTGCCACTTCCATGTCACCCTCTGCTCCCCCACCCTCATCCCCAGTTGGCCCAAGCCTGAATCCCTTGCTCATGCCTTCTAGACTTGCCACTTCTCCCTGGGTGAACCCCCCCAAGACATGAAGGGGCAGCGCTCCCCAACTGCATCTCCGCCACCCCGGCGTTTTCCAGTGTTACCTATGCCCACACCCCTGCGCCCTGGGAGCTTGAGAAGTTTTGTCAGCCTTCAGCGTGGCTTCTCGTAAAGTTTCTACTGCAACTGCTTTCTTTATCTCTGCTTCAGAGAAGGAAGTCACAACCATTTCTAGGAGGCTGCGTGCTACCAAAAGAAGTCGCCCTAAAGCAACCGTTGAACCTTGATGACCCGCTGTAAAAAAAAAAAAAAAATGTACCCTCCCTGCCAGCCCCTTGCCACCGGGTAGCACCCAAATAGCCCTATGTGAGAGAGAGACTGTCTGGTGTAGGGACGAGTCGTATTGCCCGGTTGGGGCGAATGGACAGCAATGGAGTGGTTTCCTTAGGGGCTTGGCTGCCCCAGGTCTGCCTCACAGCCTTGCTCCGCATTTGAGAGCTGGTCAGATGACGGGCAGCTCCCGCACTTAGAGAGAGAGATGGGGGCCTCTGTGTGGTTATGGGACAGAAGCTGGGTGAGAGGTAAGGTGGCTGAGGCCAGGAAAGAGCCTGAGCCATGGATCCAGGCACAGGAAGTGGACCGAGGCATTGGGGAACAATTGGACAGCTGGAGCTAGAAACCTGACTGGTGAGCTTGCAGATTCTTCCCCCTGTCGTCCTCCTTTAGGACACTGGTGAGTTCTTTTGGAACCAGCCCATCTGGGCTGGGTTAGAGACACCAAGGAGAAGGCTTTGTGACCCAGCACCAGTGACAAGAACAGTGTGGTGGGCGCAGGATAGCATGTGAGAGAATAATCCAGGGGGAGAAGAAGAGGCAGGGGCCACACTTGGGACACCTGACCTACTCACCTCTTCCCACCTGGGAATTCTCTGGAAATTTCCTCTCCGTGAACAAGACAGGCCTGAGCCCATCCCTGCTCAGGGAAGTGATTGGAGGGGTGAGGAGAGAGGTTTCTACAGTTACTTAGCATTTTGGCCTAGGATTGGGCCCTGAGCCAACTTTTCCCTCCAGATAGAGCACCAGAAGGCAGCCTGGAAAAGGAGACAGAGAGGCCAGGGCAGACGGTCATCTTGCTTACCCACCCCCCCACACACACACACACATGAGTAGCCACAGCTGCTCTTGGGTAACTTCCCTCATCTCTCACAGAGAGACCACCTCAGCCCCCCCTGCCGAGCCATTCCCAATGCAAGTGCCCTCACAGCCTCTGCATAGCCCTCAGGATCAAGTCCAGCCTCCCTGGAATGGCATATGAGACTGTTCGAGGGGGGGGGTCTCCCAGCTTCTGCAGCCTCCTGGTGCCTGGATCTCCCCCTCCCCCCTGAAACCGCAAGCACCACTATGCTTTCGCTTCCTTTCCCCTGTGCACCCGGCTCAGAAAGCCCTTCTCCCCGTGCCCACCTAGAACACAAGCACTTTTCCTTCAAGACTGTTCTCAAACAGGACCCCGAAGAGAACTTCCCAGACATCCCCTCCCCATGCTGTTTATAAGCCCCCTCCCCTGTTATCTCGCAAGCTTCTGAAACGTAGGGACCTCCTACAACCTGGAAAAAAGTTTATTTCATTTCTAGCCCCACCACATTGCCTGGCAGATGGCGGTGCTCAAGTATATTTTTGCTAAATGAATGACTAGGAAAGCACCTCAGTGACCCAGAGGGCATCAGCTTGGCACTGGGTATAGAATACCACTGGATGTTAACAGCTGGGACCTGTTAAGTA
This sequence comes from Mirounga leonina, assembly GCF_011800145.1. Classification (NCBI taxonomy): domain Eukaryota; kingdom Metazoa; phylum Chordata; class Mammalia; order Carnivora; family Phocidae; genus Mirounga; species Mirounga leonina. Next base: position 1,505,199 of record NW_023270447.1, on the reverse strand, counting down.
CGTTCCTTTATACCATCTAGAGTGCTGAGCATTTTACTTTCATGGTCTTATTCAACGTTCTATGATGAAATAGATACTATAATCACTGCGGAGCAAACTAAGGCTCAGAGAGGTGATGTAATTTGCCCCGAGTGGCACAGCTAGGAAGTGGCAGAGCCCGCATTCAATCCCAGGCTCCTGGCTTCAGTAAATGAATGGACAAGCGAACAACCATGGGCAGCTTTCACAAGTACAAGGCGTCCCTGGACTTGATGTTGCCATATTATCAACTGGACGTCCTAACCCCACACCTGGAAAAGGAAGTGGTGACCAGGACCGTGGAAGAGAGCACAAGTGCCATGTAGGTGTGGCACCTGCTCTGAATTACAAAGACGTGGAGAAACCAGCAGGCCACTTGGTGGGGCCCCATGGGGAGCTCTGGGGCAGAAAGAAAATCTTTCATTGGACCAGAGTGCTAAAACTATTTTTTTAATAATAAAATAAATTATAAGGGAGACGTGGCTCAGGGAATTTCCCTCTCTAAGAGAAGGGCTGTGTCTGTTTCGGTTTTACTAGAAGAACCTGGACTCCACAGAGGAGGCAAGGACCAGGGAGGACCCATCAAGCTGAACCACAGGAAAAGCATCTGGAGTCCTGGGGGGAAAGCCCTCGCCTATCCCAAACCCTGGCCTGACACACCTGGACACAGCTCAGCCACAGGGAGGCAACCTTTCCCTTGGGGTTCTGCTTGATGTCGCAACAGGCTGGCCAGAGAGCTGTTCAGCTGCTCCTTTGCAGCTTCTCAGACAAGCCCGAAAATCTCCAGCAACCATCCTGCACCAACAGCAAGATGCTATGTGGGCAGGAGCCCGGGGCCGGGGGGGGGGGGGGGGGGGGGGGAACCTTTGGAGACTTAGAACGGGTCTAGGCAGCTGCTGAGACAGGATGTCGGACAGGCGGGAGGTGGTGGCTTCTGCCTGGGGCTGGCTCAGACTGCCTGTGCAGTTGCACAAAATCAGCTTGTTCACTTCCTCTGGGCCCCATCACCACTTCCCCAAAACCTTATTATATGTTTACAGAGCTTCATGCTTGCTAGGCAGCAGCAGAGGCTTAGAAAGGACGAGATGGCCAAGAAGGTGGCCTCTCCCGGCGCCCCTCCTTTCCCTGCTTTCAGTCAGTCCGCAAGGAGGAGGCTAGGCCCTCCAGAAGCCTTCCTCCAGGGGCTGATCTGGAGCCACTGTCCCCAGGGGGCTTCCTACTAGGGCCCCGGTGACTCGGTGACTCAAGCCACATGGGTTTGGCCAAGGAGCCAGGGACTCCTGAGGCCAAAGCCTGAGTTCGGGAGACTCACTCAGAACCAGTGCAAGGGGGAAGGGAGAGTTCAAGGTTCCTTCACTCAGAGCCACAGGAAATCCTGCTCAGCAAAGGGGAACTCCTTGGTTAAACGCCCTACCCGCCAGACGCCCACCGACACCACAAGGGTTAGAAGGCCTCCAGGCCCTAATGGAGAGTCCAGAGAAGCGTTCAGTTAGCTCTAAACTTTTTTCCAGGTTGTAGGTACCCAGGAAGCAAGGAGATGTTCAAGCTACAAGAGTCTTAGCGGGGTGGGGGCTTCCTGGCACCAGCTTCAAGGGCCTTAAAGGCTTATTCCGGAGCCTCTGCTGGGGCTCTATGCTCAGCAGTGACCACCAGGTGGCAGCACATTCCCACAGCTGCTCAGGACGCAGGCGGAGGAAAAAACAGAAGCCGGGAGCCCTTGGTGGCACCCCCTTCCAGCGCTGCTTCGCCAGCGAGCTCAGATGGGGCAGAACATGACGGGATTGAGAACTGAGGGCAAGGGAGACAAGGACAGGTTGCCAGCTGCCCAAGTTCAAGCCGATCCCATGGCATATTTCTGGGCAGCGCTAAATTCAGTCCTCTTGACTCAGGAAGGTTGAGAAGCTGCTCCTACTTTCAGACTTGTGAGTATCTGCGTTTTTCTTTAGAGTGTGTGAAGCCGCTCACACGCTCCAGTTCACTCAATTAACCAAGCCACCCCGCGAGGCCCGTATTATTCATCTCGGCTCACAGCAGAAGAAACTGAGGCCCAGAGGTTGGAGGGGTCTGCTCAAGGCCAGAGGCAATGCGGGGAGGGGAGCCCACCACTGGCTTCCTCACTTCAGGGGAGGACAGGGAAGACCGGAAGAGGGCTTGCCACGTGAGGTCCCACTGGGGTGTTTAGCTGCCCCAGGGCCCTGGTGCCTCCCTCGGCACCTGCCAAGCTCTGCCCAGGCCTCTCCCTTCCGCGGGCAGTCTTGCTGGCCTGTGCTGGCCAGCCTCCCACCTTTCAGAGCCTGTGATTTCTCAAAACACCTTGCATGTCTTCACAACTCAGCGCCAGGCCTCTAATCACCCAGGCTGGTTGGGTGTCTCCCCAAATCCCAAAGCGGGGCAGGCCTCCGAAGCCCACTGTAGATCCTGGTGTCAACCCGCACAGCTTTTATCTAAACCCCAGAAGGTGCAGGAACGAACGAACTCTGGACAGGACAACCGCTGATCCTAAATGTTTACAGCGGGGCCATATCTTGCCCCCCCACCCCGTTTTTCCAACCTTCTACCTAACCCATGTGATGACACTCCATAATGAACTGGGAGCGTAGCGGGAGATTCGTAACCTCTCTCTTCCGCTGCCGTGTGTGTCTTCCCCTCCGACACCTGCCTTTGAGAGAGCACCAACCGTCTCGTAGGTAGGTATTGTTAGATCCATTCCACAGATGAGGGAACAGGCGTGGTGACAAATGAGTGACTTACTCTCGGCCTACACAGCCAGTAAATGACACAGCTGGGGCCCAGACCCAAGCCTAGCCGGGCTTCAAAGCCCCAGCTCTTCCCAGTGCACCCCACGAGAACAGTTGCATAGCAATTATGCCGAAACCCAGTTTGTCATTGGAGGCAGACCCTCTTCAGGGCCCTACTGGGTACGTCTTGTGTGCCGGGTGGGGCGAGCTATTCGGGGCAGTGCGTTATCTTGTCAGTTGTCTGTTCCCCAGGGCAGCTGAAGATGGTGGTGGTTTGCGGCCCATGGCGGGCAGCCGGCTCACCCCTGCGTTCTCTGTGTGCGCTCCTTCATCTAGTCGGTGATCAGACAGCGGCAGACTGTATCACTTCAGTTCCTTGCGAAATGCCTTCCCAGATAAACCTGACCCTCTCTGCTTTTTATTAAAGGTAAATATAGAAAGCTGTCATAGGAAGTACGTCTCAGCATTTCATCACGACTGAGGAGAATGATCTGTTGCCATGTTCCTTATAGAAAGTTTCTTGGGATAAATTTCACTGAGGAGTTTAGGGCTAGCGATGAGGTTGTTTTTCTTAATAAACCAGCCTGCTTTGTGTCACTGCTTAGTGGGAGGCTTTGTGTAATCCAGCTTTGCCAGGGCAGCGAAGAGGCTTGGAGCTGGGGTTCTGTCTCAGTAGCCATGCTTTGCGTAGGCTTTCCAGGGCATCTTCAGGCTCCATGTCATCCCTGGGCTCCCGGGGTGTGAGCGACTCCGTCATGCCCTATTCTTTTTTTTTTTTTTAAAGATTTTATTTATTTATTTGAGAGAGAGAATGAGAGATAGCACGAGAGGGGAGAGGGTCAGAGGGAGAAGCAGACCCCCAGCTGAGCAGGGAGCCCGATGTGGGACTCGATCCCGGGACTCCAGGATCATGACCTGAGCCAAAGGCAGTCGCCTAACCAACTGAGCCACCCAGGCGCCCCCGTCATGCCCTATTCTTTTACTGGGAGCGATCTCCCATCCTTTTTGGAAGTAGGCAAGGTGTAATAAATACGTACAAGTAACATGAGAAGGAGTGCGAGCATTTATTCTGAAGGCAGGTCCGCAAGGTGATTATTCCAGACTGTTATACAAAGATTCTTGTCAGTCCCTCCCTGACTTTGGGGTGAGGTTCTTTTCCTCAACAAGTGGTCCGCAGTCTTATCTTTTTTTTAAGATTTATTTATTTGAGAGAGAGAGAGGGCAAGAGAGAGAGCACGGGGTGGGGGGCGGACAGAGGGAGAGGGAGAGGCAGGCTCCCTGCTGAGCAGGGACCGCCCCCCTGATGCGGGGCTCGATCCCAGGACCCTGAGATCATGACCTGAGCTGAAGGCAGACACTTAACCGACTGAGCCACCCAGGTGTCCCCACAATCGTATTTTGGATGATCACTTTGGGCAAAAGAAAAAAAAATGATGAGACAGAAAATGCCCCCTGGGGGGCGCCTGGGTGGCTCAGTTGGTTAAGCGACTGCCTTCGGCTCAGGTCATGATCCTGGAGTCCCTGGATCGAGTCCCGCATCGGGCTCCCTGCTCGGCAGGGAGTCTGCTGCTCCCTCTGGCCCTCCCCCCTCTCATGTGCTCTCTGTCTCTCTCATTCTCTCTGTCTCAAATAAATAAATAAAATCTTTAAAAAAAAAAAAAATGCCCCCTGGGGTTAACTGCGCTCTCTGAGGAGAGCTTTCGGGACGCGGCTTGGAGAACCACTGTCGAGCACGCACTACCGCGTCGTAAACACTCCCCTAGGAATGGTGCCGTATAGGGCATAATATTATTACTCCCCCAGGTAGACTTTATTTCTATTTATGTACACCTGCCTACTTCCACAAAGGCTTGAAGTCACTAGCAGACTGAGTTAATAGCTTCCACCTCTGCACACCCACGTCAGCTGACAAGTTCCTCCCGTTGAGGACTTACTACACTGTTTGTAGGTATTTATTGACGTGACCGCTTCTCCCAGGAGCTAGTAAAGTCCTTAAGTAAACTCCATAAGAAATTATGCCTGATTCATCTTCAGATCTCCCGCCCACTCCCTTTGTCTCCGAAGTCCCAAGAGCTTAAAATAGTAGCCAGCACAAAGGGGACCTGAGATAAATTCTCACCGGGTGCATGAAGTGGTGTTCTCAGGGCCTGGCAGCTCCTCGCCCCGTGAGAGCCCTGACCACACCTCTCAACGTCCAACCAGGAATCAGGAGGCCCCCAGGGAGACCTCTTGCTCAGTAAAAATGGTTTTTTGCATCTAACTTCAATCTCAAACCAGTTCAGACAGTGACCAGTTTGGGCCTCGGGAAAGGGACCCTCGGAGAGACTGTCTGATGTTTTCATCACATTTCGCGGTTTCAGCATCTGTACATGCGACAGCCCATGGCCTTCATCTCTGTGGTGTATCTAAACGTGCCTCACACACACACACACACACACACACACACACACACACGCACACTCACACACGTACTGGCCATCGTCTTACTCTGCTCATTTCCACTTCACAGTCAGAGCCAGTTTATCCACACCTTACTCTTCACCACTCTATCTGCAGGACCTCAAACCACCTCTGGCCCTGGCTGGCCAATTCAGTCTGACACACGATGGCACGGGACTCACAAAGTCCGGGGTCTTGCCCCAGGTCACTGTGCTCCGTTGCGGGGGAGGTGGGGGGTGGGGGTTGTTCCAGGATGCAGGATTTGGGGAGGGACGGAGCACTGGAGGAAACCGATGCCCAGAGTGGCTAGTTCAAGGTCAGACCTGGAGAAGCGGCCAGGTTTCTTCCCTAGCGGAAATGGTTAGGAGTTCCTGTTTCTTCAGGGCTGATTCTCTGAGTCTCCTGATGGAGGGGCACTCTCCCTGTTCTATTTTGCCGGCTCTTTGGTCACCCCCTGTCCGTATCTCTCTGAACAGCCTGGGACCCCTCGAACCAAGCCCACAGTTGCTGCGCCTGACCCCTGACAGTCTGCCCGTCGGTCCTTGCTCATGGGTGAATAGTGGGTTCAGCCGCGGCCAGACACCTCTTCGTGCAGGGGGAGGCCCGCTCCCCTGCACTCTGACCCACGTGCTTCAGGGGAGAAGTCACCTTTAGGTCCAGCCATGGGCTTCAAAACAAACCCGTCTTTCTTGTTTTAAATTGTTTCTACGTGGAAGATGTTGGACAAATTGTTTATTCTCCGTGTCTTCATTGCCCCTTTGATCGATGACAAAGATACCAGAGTGAAGCCCCAGTGAAGTGACTCTAGGCACAGCAGGTGTCAGAGGCTGGTGCATGGTGCACGGTGTGTCAGGGCCCTGGTGGGGGGGCACGCTTCACCGTCAGGGTCCCTCCAGCTCCAGGCCAAGTGCTCCACTCAGGAGGTGCCCCATAAATACTGAATTAAAGGAAAATCATTCCACACCTACCATCCCTCCCCAAACCACGAGATACAGGCTTGCTAGGAATCTATTAAAGACGTGCCCCCAGATCCTGTTTTCTCCAGCGCTGCCTCTCAGTCTCTCACCCAAGGGACTCTTTTCTGTTCCAATCTCCCCCAACGTGCTCCTGGCTTCAGAATTGGGAAGTGTCCAAAGGAGACTTGGGGGGGGCGATAATGCCTCCCTTTCCCATCTTCGAGCTTGCCAGGAAGGGCCTTGTTGGCCCCATTCTGACTGGTTTGTCTACATTGGGGGTGGCACCTGCTTGCCCAGGAAAGCGTCCACAGGCCTGCTCGGTGGGCTCACCAAGTGCCACCCATGAGTCCACGGGGGCCGGGAAAGGGCAGCCTGCCAGCTCACTGGCCCCTAGAAGCCACTTGGGCCCCCAGCCTCCTGCTGGTGAAGCCCTTCCAGTGCGGGGTCGGGGGGAACCTCAAGAGCCAGATTATCCTGAACAATAACCATAGTGTCCATATCTCGCGTGCCATTCATTCTGGAGGGCCTGGCAGATCACCCGGCACTCTTCGCCCACTATGAAGGGGCCCCCCTCCTGCGCACGGTGTGAGGGTTGCTGAATACCCAGCCGACTCCTGCCAAAACAGCTGCATGGCAAACATCCGGGGCCATGGGAGGCCCATGATTTAATTTGCATTACATTTATTTGTATTTGCTCTAGACCTTAAACGCCAAACATCATCTAATCTTTCATTAACCCTGCAATCTTTCCTGATTTCGAAGGAACAAAGAAATAGAATTGGTTCTTGGTCGAGGTTCAGCCTCGGGGCCAGGCTGTGGAGCCAGCCTGCAGCCGCTCCCAGCCTCCAAGATAGCATCTCTTTCTGTCTTCGTCCCTCCAAGATGAGTCAACTGGCCTGCGCTGGCCCTTCCCGGAGGAGAGCTGGACCTTGCTTCAGTGACCATGACTTCAGCCGGGACAACAGGACTCTGGGTCACTGCGAGACAATCCAGCCAGCGCTCCTTCCCTCCCCCAGCCCCCACCCTGCCCAGGGCCCATGACTAGGGCTTTTTGTGTTATCCTGCACTTGGCACCCTCCCCGTTTCCTGCCAATAATGCTGGCTGTTGTTTCTGAGCAAATGGAACAAATGACCACCGTGAACTCCGTGCAGTCTAGAAACTGGAAACATCTGCAGGGAGGCAAGGGCAGCCACCGGCTGGGGCAGGGCCGCGGGGAAGCAGCAGGAGAGGCCGTGGGAGGAAGATGCGCGAACTCCAGGGAGGAAGGCAGAGGGCACAGTCGCATCCGAGCAGGGCAAACAGGCGGCGGGGCCCTGGGGTCAGGCCCGAGGACTGCTGCCGGCCTCCCGGCTCCTCTTCGCTTTTCCTTGCAGGAGATTAACTCCGCTGTGTTGTGACCAAGTGAAGAGCGCGTGTGCGTGCCCTTTCGTGCATACCATCTTACACGTGGAATTCTATGTTCGAGCGGAAGTGGATCTTAGAAAACGATGGGCCCAACTCCCCGTTTCACAGGTGACAGCAAAGGCCCTCAGAGGGAAGACCTAGAGTGAGTTAGAAGCAAAGTCTAAACTCGGATCTGGCACAGAGGGGTGCCTGGGTGGCTCAGTCTGCTGAGCATCCGACTCTTGGTTAGGGCTCAGGTCATGATCTCAGGGTGGTGAGTTCGAGCCCCGCGTCGGGCTATGAGCTCAGTGGGGAGTCGGCTTGAGATTCTCTCTCCCTCTGCCCCTCCCCCCACTCTCACGCGCGCGCATGCACGCTCTCTCTCAAATCAATCAATCTTAAAAAAATAAAAAATAAAAAATACAGTGGTACCTGGCACCACCACTCACTGCAGGGGTGTGTGTAGTGGGGGGGGGGGTGCGCATGCACACACACACACACACACACTCTACCGTGTCACCTCCCTTCAAGTCAAGTTGTTGAGGAAGGAAGGGGAAAAATAACAAGTGTCCATTGCCTACTGTGTGCCAGGAGCCAGGCTGGGGGCCGGCCCGAGCAGCGGCGCAGGCATGGGGACAAGCCCTCCCGCTGGCGGCCATGGGCCCCGCACCACGCTAACGGCTCTGTCCCGGGCTCTCCCTCCATCCTTGCGGTGGTCATGTCACAGAGCCTATCGTTTCCATCACAGCTGCTTGGGGCGGGTAGGGAAAGCTGACATTTCGAAAGGGTAAGGAGCTGGCCCGGGCCCTGCTCTCGAACGGGGGAGCCTGCTCCTGCCTCAGCAGCCCGTTCCGGCCCCCGGCAACCCTGGTGGGGGTTTTGCAACTCTCCACGGATGACGGACAGGTTGAGCGTCTAGAATTGTGAACTCGACAGAGAGATGGCCCCCGGGTCCGCGCGTCCCCTATAGAGGGAATCTCCAGAGTGGAGGCCTAGTTCTTGACCCAGACTCTAACCTGGAAAGGCCTTTCTGAGCATCACATGGAGACTGGCCCAGGGGACGTAGCCTGGCTCTTCCCACCTGATTTCCCAGGGGCTGCAGAATCAGGAGTTCCCCCCGCTCCCGGTAAGGACTGAGCCTGGGTTCCTCTGTGTCTGGGAGAGGAATCATCAGTTTCCCAAATTGTTACATGCTTGTCCTCAGCCCTGCTTCTTTGATGGAGGAAGGAGTCACCAGCTGAGCGGTGTTTTCGGGTCCTGGCTGCAGGGCCAGCCCAAGAGGTGGGGAGAGGGCAGGGGCTGTGTGTTCCCTGGTGGGAGCGGGGGTGCTGTCATTCTCCTCCCAGCAGACGACAAGGAAGGTGCTCCCCGGGAGAAACCGTGGCTTGCACCAGAGGCAATGGGCCCATTCTCAGGGCCGCTGCTGCTGGGCTCCATGGCTGCCACCTGAGCTGCCCGGCCATGGGTCTGGAAGCTGGAGGAAGCCAGGGGCAACAGCCACGGAGCTCAGGGGACTCTGTGCAGGGATGTGCCTCCCAGGCGGCCCCCAGAAGTCCCCCGTGCCAGCAGCAAAGCTCCCCTCCGCTATGGCGGGGGTGCTGGGGCTGGGACTGTCAGTATGACTCATCCACGACATAATCTGAGGATGCTGGTGGTACAGCCGGCCGGACACGCTCCCCCGGAACTCTGCAAGCCAGGAGGCACAGGAGGGGTGATCCCCGCAGACTGCAAGGGTGCACTGCTCTGGTCAGCACAGCCCGGCCCAGGAAGGGCCACCCCCAGTGGGATCAGCAGGGTGATGCCCAGGTTCAGGGCATTCGTACCCATCTACGTGGCCCTGGGGAGTCCTGGATGGGCAGGTTCCACGTGACCCCTGCTGGGTGACTGCTCTGGGTGCACCCCCTACCCCAGTACTTGAGCCTTAAGCCAGGAGTCCTGTGATAGTCCGTCCTGCCGTGGCAACCCCCCACCCCCACAATTCTCCCCCGCCCCGGGGCGTGTCCCTGCCCTGCACAGCCAGCCCCCTCCCCTCCCAGGACCCTGCACGCGTCACCGTCACTGGGGTTCCAGTGGGCCTGGGCAGGAAGCTGCTCTCAGGGCCTCTGAGGGAGGAGAGCAAGGGGGAAGGCCAAGAGGAAATCACAAAGATCAGTTTAAAAATAACCCTCCTCCGTGTCAGCCATGAGGAGGAGCTTGGGGAGGAGCCAGGTTCTGATGGTGGTGGCTCAGGGCAGCCTCAGAAAGGCCCAAAAGTGAATTGGCAGAGGCCCATCCGGGAGCACACCCCATGTCCTTATCAGCCTTAGCAAGCCACCGCCAAGCCCTGTCTTCGCAGAGACTTCCGGCCAGCCAGCATCTGTTTCCTCTCCTATATTTAAACAACCAGGTTAGTGAACTTGGGAGAGCGTTTCTGCCCAGGGGGGAGAGCACAGCCCCCTGCAGAGCACACAGGGCAGAGGATGATGCTGAGGCCTTGGGGCCTGTGACTCGCTCCTCCTCAGCGTCCGCTGGATGAGCGGGGCCCAGAGTTTGGCGAGTGGCTGGGGAGGTCTGCCCCGATGGCTTTCTGGGCGCAAGCAGGTGTGATGCCTTCCAGCCCCACATGGAGGGAAGGGGACCCCCAGCAAAGCCAGAGATCCAAGAAATAACGCCTACTTCACAACCTTGGCCCTGAGCTTCCAGGTGCGACCCCTTCACCCTGCCGGTCTTGGGATATATTCAGGCCTCTGGGCTACTTTTAGGCACTATTTCCACCTCTGTGTAAACAGAGCTGTTTGTTTAGAGGAAGGGGCATGGCTTCTACCAGGAACCTTCTTCTGGTTCTGCTGGCTGGCTCCTCAGTTCCAGGCTATTGTGGTCTCATCTTGCTGCACACAAACACGCACACACACACACACACAGCACTAGCCTCATGAAACACTTAGTGAGGGGAGGGGCATCCCAGGAATCCTCTAGAAAATATCTCCTCGTGGCAGAAAGTGCCAACACTGAGCAACCTAACCATCCACATCCCCCGTCTTAGGCTGCCTAGAAATAGAGGCTGGGCTTCCCATTTGTCTTCCTGTCCTAAACATGGAGAACTCCAGCTGGTTGAATGCTGTATATCCTGGAACCGGCCCCACGGTGAGCGTTTCTGAATTTCAGCCCACAAAAACACAGGCTGGAGTCATACCTAGATTCAAAACCCTAGCTCTAGCCCGAAGGCTGTGAAAGTCTGGGCAAGCTATTTTATTTTCTTAGAACCTGTTTCCATGTTTGTGAAAGAAGACCGAAATTGGTTAATAGAAGCCGTTGCAAAGAGTTGCCAAGGGGAGTCAATGAGATGATATTTATAAACATCTGGCACCTTGCCCAGCAGCAGCTGTGGGTCCTTAGCAGCTTGATGAACTTTCTACCGCTGTGTCAATTACCCATTTATGTTTGGTTTGTGTTCCCCTCCATACTTCCTATCCAAAAATTCAGTTTCTTATTAAATCAGGGCTCCACTCGGCCCTGGCTCCATATTTATTCCCCTCGGGACAATAGCAAATACTGGATGAGCAGCTGTTATGCTAGGCAGACCCGACCTTCGTGAGGCAGGTATCATTATTACCCCTATTTTATAGACTGTGGCTAAGTGACTTGCCCAAGATTATAGAGGCAGTAAATGGTAGAGCCAGGATTCGGACACAGGCAATCTGGCTCCGAAGCCACCATTTTGAACCTCTTTGCTATACCTGCAGGCACTGTTCAGTGGGCCTCAGGTACCCCTACTGGGGACTTTTCCTGAAACTCAGACAGACTTGCATGATCCTTGCTTCTCTAGAATCTGGTTTTCCATCAACCACACTGAATGATAGCTACCACTGACTCAGCACCTACCTGGTTTATGCCAGACATTTTGCATACATTATCGCTAAACTAAGATTTCTCAACCTCAGCTCTATTAACATTTTGGACCAGATAATTCTTTGCTCTGGGGGCACTATCTATGCATTGTAGGATGTTTAGAAGCATCCTTGGCCTTTCCCACTAAATGCCAGTAGCACCTCTCACCCCCAAGTCATGACGATCATAAATGTCTCCAGGTATCACCAGATGTTCCCGGGGAGGGGTTGGGGGAAGGGAGCAAAATCCCTCCTGGTTGAGAACTCCTGCTCTAAATGAGAACTCTCAAGTTCAGAGAGGTTAAACGATTTTCTCAAGGTCACAAGGATGGCAGGCAGCAGAGACATGATCTGAACCAATGTCTGCTGATACCAAGACCAAGTATTTGTCACTGTATCATGCCCTCTCCTGGTTCTAAATAAGGAAGGTGTGAACTTGGCACCGAAATCTATTTGCCCAGAAGCAACAGCATCAATATACTCTGACTCCCCGCCCCCGCCAAGAATGCTCAGATTCTGAACTTACAGCCTCGAGCTGCTACTTTGCTGAGCAGAATCCAGATCTTGGATTTTTGGAGCTAAATCAACTGAGACCCAGGCCACTCTGCTGAGCCTAGGAATTCAAGCTCTCCTTTACCATCCTGTGTCCCCTAAGTGGGCCACGCTGCTTGGCTTGGGCATCCACTGTACCGGTCAGTTCTTCTGGAACCATGGGAGGGCTGAGGTCTTGGGACATAAGGGAAGCTCTTTCAGTTGCTTGTCTTGGGCTACCGTCCAGAAAAATGGCAGGGGCCAGAATCACAACTCCAACTTCTGCCTGAGTTTCATCTCCTTTTTGGTTCCGAATCAATTTGTTAAAATCTTGACGTAAATGCACTGAATTTGCAAATGACACCACTTCCTGGGACACAGAAAGATGTGTCATTGAAGACAGACTGCCATCTACATCAGTACAAAGTTGCATGCAGGAACACTAATTCACAGCAGAGTTGAAACTACCCCGCGCTTAGGTTTCTTCCATCAGCTCTCTTCTCTAGCTTTTCCCTCCTCTTTGCTGGACCCTGCTGTGCACAGACACAGTTACTCACCACTGTCAGTATGCTGTGTGTTAGGAAACTGGAGCCACTTTCCACGTGGCCTCCTTCATGCACAGGCAAAACAACAACAACTAGAAGTAAGTTCTTCAGGGAACTAAAAAAGCCACCACGAAGAGTAGGTTCATTGCCAGAGCCTGCTTGCTTTCCTTTATGAGGGAAATGATAGCTAGCAGCAGCTGCTCCCCATGCTAGCGAGATCCAGAAGCCTCGGCGACCGCAGTAACTGTGTGGTCAGCGGCTGCCCCCTCACTGTCCCCCGGGAGCCCCCCATAGTGTTCCTCCTGACTAGAGCCATCACAGAAGAATTTTCAGCATGAGATCCTAAAATCAACCATCTCCCAACAAGTCGGTAGGAAGATGGTGGCAAAAGGGTAAGAGTCGATCTCAGTCTCCAGTGCGGAATTTGAAAGCTTAGGCCTTCTACTTTAAGACTCTCATTTGTCACCACCTTAACAGAAGAGGAGGACCGTTGGTGATAAAGACACAGGAACTGGGGCGTCTGGGTGGCTCAGGTGGTGAAGGAGCCGACTCTTGATTTCGGCTGAGGTCGTGATCTCGGGGTCGTGGGATGGAGCTCAGTGTCGGGCTCCGTGCTCAGCGTGGAGTCTGCTTAAGACTCTCTCCCTCTCTTTCTGCTCCTCCCTACCCCCTCTCAAATACATAAATAAATCTTAAAAAATAAAAAAAGACATAAGAACTTACCCAGAAGGGCTTGTCAGTTATAACTAAGGGACTGTTTGGGGCTCAAGCCATGCATTTTTCAAACAGATCTTAAAACAGTGTCTTTCAAGCTACAGGTATCAACCTAGTAGTGAATTATGAAATCAACTTAGTAGATCGTGATCAGAGTATATTTCCAATTGAATGGAACGAAATGAAATGGACATTTCAGATGATGTTGCACATGGCAAGACTAATTTTGTTTCAGGTATAGGTTTCAGTGTATGGTGGGTAGCACTCTAAAATTAATTCCCTTTGTTTTACACCCTTTTGAAGCATATAATAAACATGCAGTAAACTTCACATATTTAAAGTGCACAATTCGATGAATTTTCACATATGTATACATGTGTGAAACCATCACCACAATCAAAATAACATATCCAGGGTGCCTGGCTGGCTCAGTCAGTAGAGCATCTCAGGGTCATGAGTTTGGGCACCACGTTGGGTATAGATATTACTTAAAAATAAATAATTAAATCCCCCCTTAAAAAACATATTGTTTAAAAAAAAGAATGTATCTCTGTCCCCCAAACTTCCTTCATACTTTTTGTAATCTCTTCCCCCCCTCTACCCACTAACTACTGATTTGCCTTCTGTCATTATAATTTGTACTTTCTAGAATAGTGTAGAAAAGGGGTCGTACAGTAAGTGCACACTCTTTTTTATCTGGCTCCTTTCAATCAGGCTATTTATGTTGACATTCATCCACGTAGTTGCATGCATCGATAGTTTGTTCACTGTTACTGCTGAGTAGAATTCCACTCACGAATCTGTCACAAATTGCTTATGCATTCCCCTATTGATGGGCATCCAGATTGTTTCCAGTTTGGGACTACTACATTGAAAAGTGCCATAAGCATTCACACACAAGTCTTTATGTGGGCAATATGTTTTCTTGGGTAAATACCTGGTTTTGGAATAACTGAGTCATATGGTAGATGTATATTTAGCTTCTTCAGAAACTGCCAAAACAAATCATAAAATGATTGCACCATTTTACATTTCCACCAGTAATGAAAGTTCCAGTTCCTCTAAATAGACAACTTGCCAATGCTTGGAATGGACAGTTGCATTAATTTTCAAAGATTCTGTGGCTATGTAGTCATAGCTCATTGCCTTAATTTTCATATTCCTAATGACCAAGGAACTTGAGCATCTTTTCATGTTTGACATTTGTACATCTTCTTTGGTGAAGTGACTGTTAAATCTTTGCCCACTTTTTAATTGGGTTATTCATCTTCTTAAGGAGTTGTGGGCATTCTTTATGTATTTTGTTACAAGTCCCTTGTCAGATATACATTCTGCAAATACTGTCTCCCAATTTGGCGCTAGCCTTTTCATTGTTTTCATAGCACCTTTTGAAAGGCAAAGGATTTAATATTGATAATTTTTTTTTTTTTGCTTAGATATCCAATTTACTTATTTTTGCTTGTATAGTTTGTAGGGTTTGTGTCATATTTAAGAAACTTTTGAGCCAAGCTTAGGGCCACTAGATCCTTCTCCTGTGTTTTCTCCTAGAAATTTTATAGTTTTTTTTTTTTTAAGATTTTATTTATTTATTTGAGAGAGAGAGTGAGAGAGAGAAAGAGTACAAGAAGGGGGAGCGGGAGAGGGAGAAGCAGACTCCCCACTGAGCAGGGAGCCTGATGCGGGACTTGATCCCGGGACTCCAGGATCATGACCTGAGCCGAAGGCAGTCGCTTAACCAACTGAGCCACCCAGGCGCCCCGAAATTTTATAGTTTTAACCTTATATTCAAGTTTATGAACCATTTCAAGTTAATTTTTGTATATGGCGTGAGGTAAGGATGGAAGTTCATTTTCTTTCACATAGCTAGCTATCTATTTGTTCTGCCACCATTTGGTAACAAGATTGTCCTTTCCCCATTCAGTTTCCTTGGCATCTTTCTTGAAATCAATTGACCATTACATGTGGGTCTATTTCTGGACACTATATTCTGTTGCAACAATCTATTTGCTTGTCTTTACACCGATACCACAGCGTCTTGATTGTTGTGGGGTTTTTGTTTGTTTGTTTTTTAAGATTTATTTACTTGAGAGAGAGAGAGAGACAGGGAGAGAGAGAGAGAGCACAATCAAGAGGGAGAAGCAGACTCCCTGCTGAGCAGGGAGCCCTATGCGGGGCTCGATCCCAGGACCCCGGGATCATGACCCTAGCCAAAGGCACACGCTTAACCAACTGAGCCACCCAGGTGCCCCTGACTGTTGTGGTTTTATAGTCAGTCTTGAAATCAAGTAATGTTGGAACTCTAACTTTGTTCTTCTTCAAAGTTGTTTCAGCTATTCTGGGCCTGTTGGATTTTCATATACATTTTAAAATCAACTTTTCAATTTCTTCAAAAAAGCCTTCTGGGAATCTGATTGGTATTGCGTTAAATTGATAGATCAGTTTGGGAGTGAATTGTCATCTCAATAACACAGAATCTTACAATCTATGAACACAATCTCTCTCTCCGTTTTATTAGGCCTTTTAATACTTCATCCAGGAAGGTTTTGTAGTTTTCAGTGTTCAGAGTTTACATACGATTTTGCAGATTGATGTCATGATATGGTTTTTATGGGTTTTAGTCTGTTAATATATGAATTATAGGTTGGGTTTTGAATGGCAAACCAACCTCCTATTTCTAGGATAAATCCCACTTGGACATAAGTGTTATCCTTTTTATGTCTTGTTAGATTTAATTTACTAAGAATTTTAAGGATTTTTTTTTTTTTTGCATTTATTTCATGAAGGATATTGGTCCACAGTTTTCTTTTCCTGCAGCGTCTGTCTGATTTCAGTATGAAAGCAATACTGCTTTCACAGACTGAATTGGGAAGTATTTTCATTTGCTAGAAGAGTTTTGGTAGCATTGATATTTCATCTTTAAATGTTTGATACAATTCACTAGTAAAGCTGTCTGGCCCTAGAGTTTTCTTTACGGGAAGATTTTTTTTTAACAAGAAATTCAATTCATTTAGCTTTGATAGTCTGTGCCTTTCAAAATATTTCTTTCTGTGCCTTCTAAATTATTGAACTTACCAGCAAAGTTATAAATAATATCCACTTATTATCCATTTATTTATTTTTTTTTAAGATTTTATTTATTTATTTGACAGAGAGAGACACAGTGAGAGCAGGATCACAAGCAGGGGGAGAGGGAGAGGGAGAAACAGGCTTCCCGCAGAGCAGGGAGCCCGATGCGGGGCTCGATCCCAGGACCCCAGGATCACGACCTGAGCCGAAGACAGACGCTTAACGACTGAGCCACCCAGGCGCCTGACTTATCCATTTAATCTGTATGGGAGCCTCAGTAATGTCCCCCCGTCAGTAACTTTGTCTTCTCTTTTGTCAAGGTTTGTCAATTTTATTGATATTTTCAAAGAACCAGCATTTGGTTCATTGATTTTTCTCTATCATTTTTCTGTTTTATATTTCATTGATTTCTGCTGTTATCTTTCTTATTTTCTTTCTTATGCTTGCTTTGGGCTTAATTTACTTTTCTTTTTCTACTTTCTTAAGGTAGAAGCTGAGGCCATTGATTTGACCTTTCTAGTAGAAATGTTTAGTGCTATAAATTTCCCTCTAACCACAGCTTTAGCTGTGTCCACAAATTTTGAGGTTATATTTTTATTCCAAATTACTTTCTAATGTATCTTTTGTTTTCTTCTGTGACTTATGGATTATTTAGAAGTGTGTTAATTTCTAAATATTTGGGGATTTTCCTAATATCTTTATATTATTTATTTCTAATTTAATTCCACGTGGCTAGAGAACCATTTGTATAATTTAAATCCTTTTGAGTTTCTTGGGACTTATTTCATGGTTTATTGGTAAATGTTCTATGTGTACATGTAAAGAATATGTATTCTGTTGCTGAGTGGATAGTTCTATGAATAACAATTAGGCCCAGTTAATTGATGGTTGTTATTCAGTTTTTCCATAGACTTGCTAAATTCTGTCTACTCGTTCCAATAATTATTGAGTGAGGGGTGTTAAAATTCCAACTATAATTGTCTGTTTCCTCTTATAGTTCTATCAGTTTTTGTTTCATTTATTTTGAAGCTTTATTATTACACTCTATTAAACTCTCACTGTTTAGAGTTACTGTGTCCTCTTGATGAATTGACCCTTTTATCACTATGAAATAATGCTTTTTATCCTTAATAATACTCTTTGCTCTGAAATCAACTTTGATATTAACAGGGCCTCTCCAGCTTTCTTTTGATTAGAGGTACCATGGTGTATTATTTTCCATCCTGTTACTTTTAACCTATTTATTTGTTTATATTTAAAGTGGATTTCTTTGGAAACAACATATAGTTGATTCTTGCTATTTTATATAATCTGACCATCTCTGCCTTTTAGTTAGCATTTAATGTAATTATTGATATGGTTGGATTTAAACCTACTTTCTTGCTATTTGGTCTTTATTTGTTCCATTTCTTTGGGGTTTCCTTTTTCCTCTTTTTATGCCTTCTTTTGGATTGAGTATTTGTTAGAATTTTTTTTAAATAGATTTTATTTCTTAGAGCAATTTTAAGTTCACAGCAAAATTGAGCAGCAAGTACAGAATGTTTCCATATATCCTCTGCCCCATATACACAGCCTCCACCACTATCAACAACCTGTACAGAGTGGTACACTTGTTATAACCAAAGAACCTATACTCACACATCATCATCGAAGTCCGTCTTTACATTAGGGTTCACTCCAGGTGTTGTACATTCTATGGGTTTTGACAAATGTGTACTGACATGTATCTACCATTATAGTATCACACAAAATGGTTTCACCATCCTAAAAATTCTCTGTGCTCTGCCTATTAACCTCACCCTACCCCTCAACTTCTGGCAACCCAGTGGGTTTTTTGGTTTTGTTTTGTTTGCTTTTTCCAGTTTTGCCTTTTTCAGATTGGCTTCTTTCACTTAGTAACATGCATTTTGGGTTCCTCCATGTCTTTTCATGGCTTAATAGTTCATTTATCTTTAGTGCTGAATAACATTCCATGGTCTGGATATGCCACAGTTTATTATCCATTCAGCTACTGTAAGTCATCTTTGTTGCTTCCAAGTTTTGGCAATTATGAAAAAAGCTGCTATAAAAATCCATGTGCAGGTTTTTGTATAGATATGAGGTGTTTTGTTTTTTTTAAAAAACTCATTTGGGTAACTACCAATGTGTGATTACTGGATCATATGGTAAGATTATGTTTTGTTTCATCAGGAACTACCAAATGTCTTCCAAAGTGGCTATACCATTTTGCATTCCCACCAGCAATGCATGAGAATTCCTGTTGCTCTACACCCTTGTCAGCATTTGGTGGTGTCAGTGTTTGGGATTTTGGCCATTCTACTAGGTGTGTAGTAGTATCTCATTGTTTTAGCTTGCATTTCCCTGATAACATGAGGCGGAGCATCTTTTCATATGCTTGTGTGAAAACTTGCATATTTTCTTTGGTGAGGTGTCTTATTCATTTTGCCTATTTTTTAAATCTGGTTTTTCATTTTCTTACCGTTGAGTTTTAAGAGTTCCTTGTATACTTTGAATAACAGTCCTTTATCAGAGATGTCTTTTGCAAATATTTTCTCCCAGTTTTTGGCTTGTATTCTCATTCTTTTGACAGTGTCCTTTGCAGAAAAGAAAATTTTCAACTTAATGAGGTCCAGCATATGAATTATTGTTATAATTATTATTTCTTTCATGGATTGTGCCTTTGATGTTTTATCTAAAAAGTCATTGCCATAACCAAAGTCATCTAGATTCCCTTCTTTTGTTATCTTCTAGTTGTTTTATAATTTTACATTTTACATTGAGATCTATGGCCTACTTAAGTTAATTTTTGTGAAGGGTATACAATCTGTGTCTAAATATACTTTTGCATGTGGATATCCAATTGTTCCAGCTCCATTTGTTGAAAAGACTATCTTTTCTCCACTGTGTTGTCTTTGCTCCTTTGCTAAAGATCAGTTGACTGAATCTATGCAGGTCTCTTTTGGGGCTTTCTATGCTGTTCCATTGATCTATTTGTCTACTCTTTTGTCAACACTGTGCTGTCTTTCTATGCTGTTCCATTGATCTATTTGTCTACTCTTTTGTCAACACTGTGCTGTCTTGATTACTTGAGTACTTGATTACAATAAGTTGAGTAGTGTCAGTCCTCCAACTTTGTTCTTCTCCTTCAATATTGTGTTGGCTATTCTGGGTCTTTTGCCTCTCCACATAAACTTTAGAATTCATTTTTTGATATCCATACAATAAAACTGGGGTTTTGACTGGGATTATGTTGAATCTACAGCTCTAGATAGAAAGAACTGATATCTTGACAATATTGAGTCTTCTTATATGTGAATATGGAATATATGTCCATGTATTTAGTTCTTCTTTGATTTCTTTCATCCGAGTTTTGCAATTTTCCTCTCACAGGTATTTAATTGGGTTTATACCCAAGTATTTCATATTTATGTAATAATGCTAATGTAAATGACATTGTGCTTTTAATTTCAAATTCCAATTTTTTATTGCTGGTATATAAAAAAAATTTACTTTTTTATTTTGACCTTGTATCCTGCAAACTTGCTATAATGGCAAATTAATCCCAGAAGTTTGTTGTTGATTCATTGGAATTTTCTATGTAGAAAATCAGGTCATCTTAAAAAAGTTGACAGTTTTATTTCCTCCTTCCCAATCTGTATACCTTTTACTTCTTTTGGTTTTATTGCATTAGCTAGGACTTCCAGTACAATATTGAAAAGGAAGGGTGAGAGAGGACATCCTTGCCCTGTTCCTGTAATTATATTTTTAATGATTCCATTTTATCCCCTTTTGTTGACTCTAGCTATAACTCTTTATTATTTTATAACAAAAGGTTTGTAGAAAACAGTCTAGCTGCAAATATACCATTTCACACACAGCATAAGACCATAAAGCAATATACATCCACTTTCCCCTTCCTGGCCTTTGTGCTATTGCCATACATTTTACTTCTATAAATGTTATAATCATTGTTCATGCTCTGGCTTCATTACATGACAGGCCATTTTTTGATTGGATGCACAGACTTGTGAATTTTACCTAATTAGTGCTAGATATTTTTGTATTCCTTTTTTTTTTTTTAAGATTTTTATTTATTTATTTGACAGAGAAAGACACAGCGAGAGAGGGAACACAAGCAGGGGGAGGGGGAGAGGGAGAAGCAGGCTTCCCACTGAGCAGGGAGCCCGATGCGGGGCTCGATCCCAGGACCCTGGGATCATGACTTGAGCCAAAGGCAGACGCTTAACGACTGAGCCACCCCGGCGCTCCTGTATTCCTATAAATATTCTTGAGCTCTATTCTGGAGCACGGGTAAGTTACTTAGAAACAGTTTTATCCTTTCCAGGTTTGCTTCAAACTTTGTTTGGTGAGACCAGAGCTGCCTTTAGTCTAGGATTACCCCAAATCCCATCAATTATGAAGTCTTCCACTCTGGCTGAGAGGAACGTGAACTCTCCTGCTCCCCTTGGGTGGTTCTGTCCAGCTGCAGATAATTTCCTCACATGCATGTGCTGAGCGGTACTCCACTAGCCTAGAGGGAGACCCTCTGGGAGTGCTCAGTGCTTTCTCTCTCTGCCGACTCTAGCCACCTCGGCTCCCCAGACTCCCATTTCCATTTCCTCAATCACCCGGCTCTGCCTGGCTTCCTCCTCCCTGCTTTGCAACCTAGAGACCCTTCCAGAAGTAATCTGGATGACTGTGGGGCTAACTTCATTTGTTTCCCTCTCTCAGGGAACACTGTCTTCACTGCCTAATAGTGTCCAAACACTGTTCATTACTTGCTTGTCCAGCTTATTACTTGTTTCAGCCAGGAAAGCAAATCTGGTTCCTCTTATTCTGTCTTGGTTGGAATTAAAAGTCTAAAACGTATTTTTTATGTGGGTTGTGGGGGGAAAGAAAGTATAAAAAACACTGCCTTTAAAGACACATTTTCATGAGCAATAAAATTCTATCCGTTGCAGAGTATAGTCATGCAAAGGTCAACCAGCTTTAGAAAATCACCTCTTTAACAGAACCCTCCTGGGTTGTCTTTTTAAAAAGGAATTAGAAACTTGTATAAAGATTGAGAACTTGAATTCAAGTAGCATAAATAATCATTAAAATCATGTCCAAGAGACACTGGGAAATTGAGGCCAGCCCTAACAAACCTCATAGAACGGCCTCACGGAGAGGACAGACCATCAGCAGAGAAGCAATTCTCAGATACCAATCAGCTCTGACTGATAATCAATGATTCTTCCTCAGAGACCTAGCCAGAAGCACTGAAACAGTCCTCTCCTACCTCCCCTGCAGGCAGTGATGAGCTCGGAGAGCCTGCCCTTGGCCTTGCAATGGGAGAGAAGTGGATTAGCTTGGCTCATTCTACAGGCCTCTGAACACAATTAGAGCAAATCCTTTTAGCGCTTGAGTTATATCCTCTGCGTAAATGAAGAACTTTGGGGATACAGTAACCCACTTCTAGGACCTCATGGTATTTAGTAGCCGAGGAAATGTAGCTTCCAAAGCTTCCATATGCAAATGCCTTTCATACCTGGTAAGATGGAGGAGAATCTGAGACATTACATCTGACAAGGTACTCTCAGCTTATGCTGTGGCTCTGGCCACCTATTTATTAGAGAGCTACTTGAATAGAAAATAGTTCCTAGGGCACCAGGGTGGTTCAGTCGGTTAAGCGTCTGCCTTCGGCTCGGGTTATGATCCCAGGGTCCTGGGATCGAGCCCTGCATCGGGCTCCCTGCTCAGTGGGGAGCCTGCTTCTCCCTCTCCCTCTGCCTGCTTGCTGCTTCCCTTGCTTGTGCACTTTTTCTCTCTGTGTCAAATAAATAAATAATCTTAAAAAAAAATAGTTCCTATTTGCACTTGGAAGAGCAATCTAGCATAATGTGTAATGCACAAATTTAATATATAAATTTTCCAGCTTTGGAGTTGAACAGATCTAGATCAAATCCCACCTCTGCCACAAGTAAGTGTCCCTGGATAAGGCTCATAACTTCTCTGATGATCAGTTTCATGCATTTATAAAATGCTGGCAATATTCCCCATTGTAGCATGTTCTTGTGAGAAGTGTTCAGGTATGATTCCTGGCATGTAGTAGTCACTCAGTAACTATAACTATAATTACTATTAAGGTAGCTATCTGGAGATGAAACGGTGACCACAAGAAAGAGATAGGAAGGTGGTACCTTTTCATACTTGCCAAAATGAAGACATGCCGTGCTCCAAAGTGAAGTCCACCCAAGCCCAAGAAAAGCTAAGAAAATCTCATTTGTACTCCCGATAAATCAAAATTGTCAGAGATGTCCCAAGTGAGGATGACTGTTGTTGGCCCTAACTGACGGTCCTTTATGGGCTGTCTTTTCCAGAGATTCAGTCTTTCCAGTGACAATGCCCCACACATGAAGCCCTGGGAGCCACTCAGCCCTGTGTACAGCCTGACCTCAGTGTGTGCTAGGAAGGTCCCAGTGTGAAAGGCAATAGCACACTCCTTCCTCCAGAGACCTTGGCTCTAGTTCAAGGGCAAAGGTGGGTGAGCTGATAGCAGACTTGGCAAAGGAGCTACTGGGATCTGCTGGAATGGGGCCACCTCACCAGCAGGCCAGCAAGGTGTCCCCGCTGCTAAATCTGGTCCCTGCTCTCCCACACTAGTGTGTTTGTGGGTGGTCCTTTTTATCCATACTGCTCTGTAGAAAAGGGGATCAATCTGTATTTGCATTCTTCAGAGACAAGGAAGTCACTTCTGCTTTAAAACTGCAACTTGCCTCCAAACCAAAATACCCAATCTTAGGATGGAGACAAGTAAATGTGTTATGATTGGCATTCTCCCTGGGACCCTCTAAGTATCCCCCAAAAGGACAATTACTGGTTAATTTATAAAGTGTGCAAAATACTTCATTTCTGTACCCGGAGAACATAAGTTTTCCCCCCACTGAGACTTTGTATTGAAGTATAGGTCGTTAAAACTGGCCGTGTTAGCCAGCCAAGGTCCTCGGCACACATTTATGCACAAATTTCAACTTTTTTCCCTTCTTTGTTGCCTCTTTTGGTTCCTCTGTCCTCTTCCTCCCACTTTTGTCTTTTTTTTATCCTCTTCAATTTCTTTTTTATTGTAGCAACATACACTTCACATGAAATTTATCATCCTAACCAATTTTTTAAGTGCACGGTTCAGTGGTAGTAGACACATTCACACTGTTGTGCAACCACCACCACCACCATCCATCCCCAAACCTCTTTTTTTAATTTATTTTTTAATTTAAATTCAATTAATTAACATATAGTGTATTATCAGTTTCATAGGTAGAGTTCAGTGATTCATCAGTTGCATATAACGCCCAGTGCTCATGACATCACGGGCCCTCCTTAATGCCCAGCACCCAGCTACCCCGCCACCACGCCTCCAGCCACCCTCAGTTTGTTTCCTAGAGTTAAGAGTCCCACCCCTCTCTTTTAATCTTGTAAAACTGAAACTGTACCTATTAAGCACTAACTCCCGGCTCCCGGCTCCCGGCCACACCCCCAGCAAACACGTTGCACTTCCTGTCTCCTGGATTCTGTCAGCTCCAAGTACCTTGCTCACATCCACCTCTTCTCCTGAAGTCAAATCCTGCTCTTCCTTTTCTACTTGGAGCCAACCCACGTCTCATTTTCTCCTAGAAACAGAATCCGTCCAGATTTAATGGTTGTCTGGAGCTGCTAAAGGATTCTTAAAACCATAAACAAATCATACGATAATTTGAGAATAATGCCCCCCAAGTACAAAGGTATGTATTATAAAAACAAATTTTCCTGTCCTGCCCCTTATTCCACCAGCATTTCCACTCCTCTTAGCTAACGATTGTTAGCAGCTTGCTGTGTATTTGTCCAGAATTGTTCTGTGCTTACATGGCATTTATAGACAGCAATACTGGTTAATAATAGACACTCTGGAGCCAGGATGCTGGAGGTTTGAAGTCTGACTTCGCCATTTAGTTGGGTGATCTTGAGCAAGTTCTTAACTTCTCCTTCTTTGATTTCTTCATATAAAATTGAGATAATATTAGTATCCATTTTATAGGATTGTTGTGAAAGTTAGTAAGTTAATAAATGTGAAGCACTTAGAATAATGACTGGCGTATAATAAGCACTATACAGATATTATTGTTGTGCGTTATTATTGTTATTATGCCTGTATTTCTATCTTTGTTACACAGATGGGATCATACCAAGCGTCCTACTGTGCAAGCCTATTTCACCTAATAAATATACCATCGATACCTTCCTTTCCCTTTTTTAAAGCTTTATTTATTTATTTATTTATTTATTTGAGAAAGAGAGAGACAGAGCATGAGTGGGAGGAGGGGCAGAGAGACAAGCAGAATCCCTGCTGAGCAGGGGACCCTCCCCCCCACCCCCCAAGCGGGCTGGATCCCAGGACCCTGAGATCATAACCTGAGCCAAAGTCAGATGCTTAACCGCTTAACCAACTAAGCCACCCAGGTACCCCGTGGATATCTTTTAATATTAATTCAACCTCATTCATTGTAATGACACAGTATTTGATTGTATGGTTGTAAGAGTTGGAGTGGTTTTTTTTTTAAGATTTTATTTATTCATTTGAGAGAGAGACACACAGAGACAGAGAGAGCACGAGCAGGGGGAGAGGCAGAGGGAGAGGGAGAAACAGACTCCCCACTGAGCTGGGAGCCCGACATGGGGCTCAATCCCAGCACCTGGAAATTATGACCTGAGCTGAAGGCAATGCCCAACCATCTGAGCCACCCAGGCGCCCCATGAGTTGGAGTTATTTTTAAATCCAGGGTACAAGAAACTTTAGAGCACACAACAGCATATCCCACAATATGTCCCAAGATATTAATCTTGGCATCCTGGGTTGTGGGCACAGGTGGGGGATGACACACCAAACCTGTGTTTGCTCTTGTCAATGCTGAGCTCCTGAAGGACAGGACAGATTTCCTTCTATGCTCCTAGAGGTGCTGATGGCACTGTTTTACTCATAGAGGTTTGGCCTTCACGGTTGCTATTCTTATTGATCAATTCTTATAAGTGACCCTGTCCAAACATGGTTTTCCGGCAGGCTCTTGGAAGGGAAATCATCCCCTTCCTGCCCCTTCCCATGACCTGGATTGGAAAGGGCTGATCCCTCAGGGAAGGACTATGTATAAACTGGCAGGAAAGGAGCTTGTGAGAGCACATGGGTGATGTGAGTATAAAATAAACAAATGGGTCAGCTTGTGTGTGTGTGTGTGCGTGTGAATGTGTCTGCACACGCATGCACGCGTGTATGGACTCAATGTCACAACTTCTTCCCTTGCTTTCCCCTCCTATTTACTCTTCTATTACTTTCTGCGCATCTTATATCTGGGAAGCAGAGTATAAAGACAATGAATAGCTAAGACCTGTACCCAGAACTAAAACATAACACATACAACAAAACATGCATCTCCAGAACACAACACAACATGAAGCCAAGAGGCATGAAAGTTTGGGGAACACCCTGCTCACAGGAAATGGGTATAGTCTGTGGCTCTAAGTACCACTTTTGGGAGCCTGGCTCAAAGACCTCTCAGCTTTGTGATTTAATCTCTCTGTGCTTCATCTTCAGGGAGATAAAGGTAATATCTATTTTATAGAGTCACTTGGAGGACTAAGTGAATTAAATTCACTTAGGTGCCTCAGCCAGTGCCTGGCACAGAGTAAGCACTGAATAAATGTCAACTATCACCATCAGTGTATCTAAATGCATCCACCTACCCCTATCTCTCAACTTCAGTTTCCTTTCATGCCAATTCCTCAAATTTCATCTGTTTAAAGAGAAATCACACACACACAAAACCATCACACAGAGTTTAGCAGAAAAAAACACAATTTCTCATTTTAGACACTTTTCCCCAAAAGAGAGCCAGAGCCATTTCAGAGACCATCTGATTAGATCCTATAAGCAGGAGGCACAGAAATCCTTCTGGACCTTTGAAATCAGATGGGCATTTATTCAACACATTCCTGTACGGCGTAGTTTACAGAATTAAACTAACACAGCACAAGGACCCAGCAGTCCGGGAACTTACCTACCTAAAATGGTCGGCATAGGCAGGGCAAATCATTTAGGTGAGGTTAAAGTATTTAATGCCCCTGTTCTACTGAAAAGCCTTTTTTCACATACTGCTGAGTGATTCACTGAGGCCAAGTGCTAATGAGGGCCTGATAACGCCCATTCAGGGTGAGCTTCTTGTTTTCTAGGCTTTATGACAATGACTGACTGGTATTTTATTCTCCAGACCAATGTGTCCTGTGGGGTGTGTCTCCAAAAGAAGAGAATCAAAAAGGAATCAGAAAGATGCTGGCCATGGGGCTCTAGAAATCCAGCTGCCTTCTCCCGGCTTCTGGAGGCACAACAGCCCCATTGTGTGTGGAGAAAAATGAACTGAAGCTTTTCTGAAAGCATATTTGAACTTGGACCTCCGGTGCATAGATTAGCAGCCAGCTCCCAGCCAAGGCACCCCCTCCTCTCCTCTCCATCTTTGCAAGGGAATTCAGTTCCATTTAAGTCCAGGGGACATGGCAAAAACAACACTCCAAACACCACTTCCATTTTTGGCAATGGGATCCTTCAAACTGAGAAATAGCCCTTCAGCTCAGAAGCCCTTTGGATTCTCTCTGTACCTCATACATCAGTTTCCTCTGCTCACTCCCCAGAGAAGGAATAAAACCTGAGAAAGTGAGGTTCATTTTCTAAGTTGTCTTACAGGAGAAAGAACACCAATATCAGCAAAAAGAACAAAGTCACTGATTTTTAACACTGGAAGGATGTTAGCTAGCCGCCAATCAACTCCCGCATTTTTCAGACCAGGAAACCAAGGCCAAAGAGGCTAGGGCCCAAGCTGCACTTCGAGAGGTATCCCCAGGACAAACCATCTTAGGACCCCAGAGAGGCTAAGAGCCATGCCCTTGTTTCCCCTACTTATTTGCATTTTTAACTTCCTATTACTTAATGCTTACTGATAAATTGCCATATGCTAAGTGCCGTACTCAGAAGGAAGCAAAAGTCTACCCTACAGGAATTTACAGGGACTAGTTAATTTTTTTTTTCGTTGAATACACTTCATCTCTCATACTCCTCTTCCCTGTCAATGAAATGATGAGCCATTCTTCTTGTCACGTTGGCTCAAATCCTTAGAGTCAGTCATGTTTTATGTTTGCTCCCTTTTGATACATCCAGGGCTATTAGGTATCCATTTAAATATTCTCCCAACGGACATTTATTCGTCTCCCACCACGAGCCAGCCAAGTCCTGTCCCTCTCCATTCCTTCTTCTGTCACCTCATCCCTAGGCTTTATCACCCTCCAACAGACTGGCATCTGCAAGAGCTACCTGGCTCCCTCCAGGCCAACCTCTCTTGTCTCCAACGTGTCATGCCTGAGGAATTTTCCTTGAACAGCTCACCGGTCATTCTGTCCTTCTGCTCCTCAACCTAGGGTTGGCTGCAACCTATTACCCGCCAATTCAGGTCTGAATTCCTCCCCTTGGTTTTCATGTTTTCCTGCAACCACTTTATCTACCCAAACTCATTTCCCCACTGTTCTCACCCAACTCTTCTTTAACTGGTAAAATTTCACTCATCCTTCAAGGTATGGCATCAAGTATCATCATCGAGTTCCTCTTTCTCAATACGAGAATAATGGTTTCCTTTCAGGTTACCCTGGGCACTCAGCTCTAACACAAGACTGCTCAGATTGCTGTATGCTTCCTTGTGCATCAGCTCTCTCCTCGCCTGGACTCTGAGCAGTCTGAACATAGGAGCCATCCTTTTTGTTTTGTATTCCCATGTCCAGCAGAGTGTAGGGGCTCAGTAAATTTCTGCACAGAATGAATGCATAGCTCCTAGCACAGCACGGAGCTCTCTGCAGGTGCTCAAGGAAGACTTGCTGAGCACCTGAAGGTAATCTGATGTCAGAGCTCATCTTCCAGCGACATAGGCAGGGATGTCAATGGCACTTATGACTTTGTTTAAAGGGGAAACTTCCTTTTTGGGGTAATGGAGGCCAAAGAGCCTCAAAGTCTGAGCAGCACTTTGAAAATTGTCCCTGGAACAAGCTGTCCTAGGACACCAGAGAGTTCCCCTTTAAGGGGAACCTTCCCTTTTGGACATGTGATTTCAAAGAATTAGAAAGAAGTTAGTTTGAACTCATTTGGAAATGCTGAGGAATACAGATTATGTTTCCGAGGGAAACAATCCTACTTTACCAAGACTAAGGAAGATATATCTAATCTGGAATTAATAAACCTTAAGGAAAATTAAAACAATATAATTAGCAACATGAAACACACAGGGTCCATGGTAACCAGGATTAAAACAGATGTGGTCCTTTTTTAAACTCTATGCCTAAGGTGGGCTCGAACTCATGACCCTGAATCAAGAGTTGTGTGCTCTACCACTGAGCCAGCCAGACACCCAAAATAGATGTGATCTTTTTTGCTGGACCATTTTAATTACTATTCATTTATTCAAGGGGATCCCCCCATCCCTGTGTCCTTACTACCAGAATGGGGCTTCTCATTTTCTTTAAGTCCTCTCCTTAAATACCTAAGCATTTAAAATTAAAGACCGCTTGTATGCCATTTGTCAGCACATACGGCATTTTCACAATTTTTTAAAGAATGGTTGCATCACAAAATTGAGCATATCAGGATGATGTCATGGATGATACTAGCCATTAAAAATGCACTTCCTATGATATACAGACAACTACAGAAATTTCACTGAAAAACACAATGTGCTCTTCTGGAATTACATATTGTATCAAACATTTATCAATTATGTGTTATAGACAAGATACTGTGCAGAAAACTATGTTGTACCCCAGCGACTCTTTGCTCTCAAGTTTACCAAATACAGAAGGAGGATTGGCATTGGGAAGTTCATCCTCACACCCTTCACATGGCTACACAAATTATGGTCTTTCCATTATCAAGTTCACTGCTTGGACATGCCATGTCTGTGATGACTAAGGGTTCTGAGCAGGGCATGAGCAGGAAGTTCTTGATGAGCGTGTGTCTCTTGTTTTGGCTGCTGAATCAGCCTCTCCTGGCATCCGGCCCCACAGAGTGGGCACCCACTACTACATATTTTGCCTAAATTCATTTGGTTCATCTTTGAAGTCCCGGAAGCCAAGGGCACAGAATCTCCTTTGGGTGTAGAACCATACTGTCTACAAAATAATTGCAACTTCTGCAGTCATTGGAATGCATTTGGGGAGGGACTCTCAAGAATTAAAGAGCTAAGGTTGAGTAAAGCATGTTTCCATCTTAATACACTGAAGAATAAAAAGCTTCCCAGGACCTCTGGCATTCCTCCAGGAAAGGACTACTACATCACAGAGGAATTGGATTTTTGCCTAGTAGCCTTTGGAATGACCTAAATTTTATATACTTTTTCAAATAGATGCCCTGCATGATTATTTGGCAACAGGAGAGTTTTCCCAATCTATGATATGGAAGTTATCTGATACTTATATTCCCCTGCAAAATTTTGTATATTTTACATCCCAGTAAGCCTGATCTTCAGGACCAATACAAGAGAATTTGTCCTACTTGGGCTTCCCTTTGCCAATGGTAGTGATATCCCAACCGTGGCAACAGTCCCTTGCCTTAGACACACAAAATTCCTTTTCGTTCTGTCGAATTAACTTTAACAGATATAATCTATGTGCCAAAATTGTGTGTAGCCACTGGAAGTTAAACAAAAATAGAAGAAAATCTGGTCTCTGATCCTGAAGAACTTACACGCAAGTGCTATATAATATAATGTCTTAACCGAGCAACATAGACTTGGGACCACTGGAACTCAGAAGAGCGGGTTGTAGCCCAACATGGGGGGTTGGGAAAAGCTTCTTGGAAAAGATGGTATATAATGTAATTTCTAAAGGAAGAATAAGGGGGAGTCACTCCCCAAAAGTAGGAAGGGTGCTCTTGGCAGGTGGAACAGTGTAAGCAAAAGTCCAGCAGTATAGGGAGATAGGCTGTGATAAGAAATGCAAGCAGTTAGGCATAAGTTCAGAATTTATAAAAGAAGCACAAGGTGGAAGGTGGGGACAGAGGTGAGACAAGGAAGGGTAAATCTACAGAAGACAGGATGTGGAGAACCTTGAATGGCCTGCTAAGGAGTTTGGACTTTATTCAGCACACAGTGAGGACCCATTGATGGGTTTTGCTTTGTTTATGTAGGGAGCTGTTTGGATAGATAATGTTTTATTAAATTTGCTTTTTAATGTTTTATTATCATGAAATTAATACTCATTTTATTTAAAAAAAAAAAAAAACAACTAGGAACTACAACCCCAAATAGCAAAAACAATCTTAAAAAAAAAAAAAATGCTGGAGAAATCTTGCCATTTGCAACGACATGGATGGAACTAGAGGGTATTATGTTAAATGAAATAAGTCAATCAGAGAAGGACAATTATCATAGGATCTCACTGATATGTGGAATTTGAGAAACAAGGCAGAGGATCATAGGGGAAGAGAGGAAAAAATGAAACAAGATGAAACCAGAGAGGGAGACAAACCATAAGAGACTCTCAATCTCAGGAAACAAACTGAGGGTTGCTGAGGTGGAGGGGGATGGGAGGGAGGGGGGCCTGGGTGATGGACATTGGGGACGGTATGTGCTATGGTGAGTGCTGTGAATTGTGTAAGACTGATGAATCACAGACCTGTACCCTTGAAACAAATAATACATTATATGTTAATTAAAAAAAAAAAAAAGAGGGCGCCTGGGTGGCTCAGTTGGTTGGGTGACTGCCTTCAGCTCAGGTCATGGTGCCGGAGTCCCAGGATCGAGTCCCACATCGGGCTCCCGGCTCAGCGGGGAGCCTGCTTCTCCCTCTGACCCTCTCCCCTCTCATGCTGTTTCTTTCTCTCTCTCAAATAAATAAATAAATAAAATCTTTAAAAAAAAAAAAGAAAGAAATTCCAATTAAAAAAAATGCCGGAGGCATCACACTTCCTGATTTCAAAGCCTATTACAAAGCTACTGTAATTGAAACAGTGTGGTACTAATATAAAGACAAATATATAGATCAATGGAATAGAATAGAGTGCCCAGAAATAAACCACATATATGGTAAATGATTTTTGACAAGAATTTGAAGACCATTCAATGAGGAAAGGACAGTCTTTTCAATAAAAAGTGTTGGGAAAACTGGATATTCACACATAAAGTTACACTTACCTTACACCATATACAAAAATTGACTCAAAATGGATCTAAGATCTAAACATAAAGGCTAAAACTAGAAACCTCTTAGAAGAAAACACAAGGGGAAAGCTTCATGACATTGGATGTGGCAGTGATTTCTTGGATATGACATCAAAAGAACAAGCAACAAAAGAAAAAATAGGTAAATTGGACTATATCAAAATTTAAAACTTTAAAAAATAATTTAAAACTTTTGTGCATCAAAAGACACTATTAACAGAGCAACCATGGAACTGGAGAAAGTAATTGCGAATCATATATCTGATAAGAGGTTAATAAATTATATATATATACATATATGTACATACATATATACTTATACAATATATATAATCTCCTAAATCCCAACAATGAAAAAACAACCAAATTAAAAAATGGGCAAACTGAGTTGAATGGTCATTTCTCCAAGGAAGATATACAAATGGCCATTAAGCACATGAAAAGATGCTCAACATCACTAATCAGTAGGGAAATGCAAATCAAAACCACAGGGAGATACCAGTCCGCATCCATTAGGATGGCTATTACTAAAACAAACAGGCAAATGAACAAGTATTGTGAGGATGTGGAGAAGTGAGAAATTCTGCTGCTGGTGGAAATATGGAAAAGAGTATGGCAGTTCCTCAACAAATTAAAAATAGAATTACTATATGATCCAGAAATGCCACTTTTGGGTATACCCAAAAGAACTGAAAGCAGAAACTCAGATATTTGTACACCCACGTTCACAGCAGCGTTACCCACACAGCCAGAAGATGGAAACAACACAAATGTACATTGACAGCAAAATGGATAAGCCAAATGTGGTGTATTCATACAGCAGAATATTATTCAGCCTTTAAAATTTTTATTTAATTATTTATTTTAGAGAGAGAAAGAGAGCAAGCAGGGAGAGTAGGGAGGAGGAGAAGGGGAGGGGCAGAGGGAAAGAATCTCAAGGAGGCTCCCTACTAAGCAGGGAGCCTGGAGAGAGGCTCAATCTTAGGGCCCTGAGATCATGACCTTAACCGACTGAGCCACCCAGGTGCCCCCAGAATATAATTCAGCTTTTAAAAGGAAGGAAATTCTGACACAGGCTATACCATGATGAGCCTTGAGGATATTATGCTGGGTGAAGTAAGCCAGTCACCAAAACAAAAACAAAAACAAAAAAAACCCCCACAAATACTGTACGATTCTACTTATGTGAAGTACCTAGAGTAGTCAATAATCAAAATCACAGGCAGAAAGTATAATGATGGTTGCCAGGAGCTGGGGAGTATCTAATGGGTACAGAGTCTCAGTGTGAGAAGATGAAAACAATTCTGGAGTTGGGTAGTGGGAACAGTTTCACAACAATGTAGGTATACTTCATGCTCCTAAACTACTGTACACTTAAAAATGGTTAAAATACTAAGTTTTGTGTTATTTGAATTTTATCACCAAAAAAAAAAAAAAACCCACATGCGAACACAGAAAAGCAAGGAGATTACTCATAGCTATACACAATATCTCCCTGTTCCTACCAAGTATAATACTCTAGAGTAGTAAATGGGAGAATACAAGATGTAGTTCAATTTGTGCTTGAGGCAGTATAGAAAGAGGGATGGATTTCAGCAGGACAAAATCAAAGGCAGGGAGACTGGTTAGGCAGTGATAACAAAAAGCCAAAAGATGAGATAAGCTTAGAGTAGGGCAGTGCTAGTTCACTGCTAGAAAGAACATACACATTAGAAATATATTTAGGACCTAAAGTGAGCAAGATTTGGCGAGTGACCAATGGTGAGGATGGAAGAAATGAACCCAGGTACCCAGCTGTAGAAGTCTAGTGAATAGTGCACCATTACTTGAGACTAGATACATTGGAGATGCACAGAGAGACAGAAAACATAAATTGGAAATTTTAAGTAATTTAATCAAAATTTAAAATCATTCAATTAAAAAGTTAATAGTTGGGAATGTGATTGTGGTGGTTTGTTAATGTGTTGATTTGGTTAAAATGACTATTTCCCAGAACCCTCCTCTTCGTATGTTTCTGGTTAGGGTGGACCAAAGAGACATTTTATGTGAGCTTTGGAAAGCGGAAGGGAAGAAGCAGCCATGTTTTCACGCACGTAAGATTGGTGCAGAAGCAGGAGGCATGGATGGACCTCATGCTCAATGTCAATGATCTACCGGCTCATCTCCTTGGTGTGGGGCCGCAGCCAGTCCTGCAGTTGCTCCACGTCCTCCTGGGTCTTCCTTCACCTTTTCCGATTCCTGGGACAAGTGAGTATTTAGCTCCATAGCAAAGTAGGTCAGCTCCTCCTGTAGAAGCTGGAGGTGATGAGAAACTGATGCAGGCTCCAGTCCATCTTCATGGGCCTCCAGCTCAAGGCTCTGGGTTCCAGCCCATTCCTGCTCTTCCTCCCCCACTTTACTTCCTCCTTCTCTTCCTGACTTTCCGCCCTGCAAACTTCGTGCTCTGCACCAGGCACAGAGAACATGACCTCACAGAGACCATGTAACCACATCTCATAGTGGTGTGAAGTCTAATCTCGAGGGGTTTTGCTTCTCGGATTGAAAATTCTTTGATAGAGAATTTAGTGCTGGATAGGATTCCAGCGTCTAAGGCCCGAAGGATGAACTCTCTGAATAGGTTCTGGGTTATCTGGAATTCATTCTCTGATTTTGTTAGATTTAAAGGTAGTACTAATGACCCCGGTTTCCAGTGGTAAAGAGGACACTAGAACTATGTGGCATGAAGTGACAAAAACAGTTACACAAATTGTCATACCTTGCCACCTTTAATCAAATGCCTATAGAACAGAGTTGGCAAACTTTTTCTGAAAAGGGACCAATAGTAAATATTTTAGGCTTTGTGAGCCACAGCCACTCAACTCTGTGGTTGTAGCTCAAAAGCAGCCATTAGACAGTAAGTATATGAATGGGCGTGGCTGTATTCTGATCAAACTTTATTTACAAAAACAGAGAGCAAGGCAGATTTGGTCTGGGAGGCTTAGTTTGCCAACTTCTGCCATAAAAGGTAAAGCTTTGGGTGAACAAGTGTCTGCTGCAATAAGATATTTTAGTGACAATACGAGCTATAATAGGATTGATTGGTTGCTTCTAAGTGTGCTGAAGAACCTAGAGAAGGAAATGTTGAGCTCAGAGCTTTCCATTCTTACTCTTAGCTCAAGGTCCATATACGGGATCTGAAATCGTCTATGAGCACCCTAACAGAATCCTGACTGGTACAGTGATGAGAGAACTGAAATCAGTAGATAAGTTGCAGGGAAACTGAAAAAGGAGGGATAAATGTGTAGACAAGGCAATTGGGGACATGCCAAGTTTGGGGTGCCTATGGGATCTCCAAGTAGTGATGCTTAGCGGGCATCCACACGTACATGATGGTTATAATCACGTAAAGAAATGAGATAACCAGGAGGGGGAAACAGAGAGAAAAGCAATGAACTAAGGCAGAACCCTGAGGGACCCAACCTCAAGGGACGGGCAGGGGAAGAGGGACCCGTAAAAGAGTCTGAGAATCTAAGACCCCTAGAAGAGAGGAGCCTCACAGAAGCAAGCCATAGAAATGGAGAGTCTCAAGAAGCTGTGAGGGACAGCAATAAAACTGGGTCTGGTTGAGATTGAGAAATTCGGTGAGTCAAGATTGAAAGAGAGAGCAAAATGGCTCCTGCCTTCACAAGAAAACAACTGGAGAGGAGAAGCAAGAGGAGAATTTTAATGTAAGAGGTTTATGTTCCCGCTAGCATTCCCTTCTTTACATAGCCGTTGAACTGGGGGATGATGCACAGAAGTCAGATAAAGGAGAAGTGGCTGTGTGGCTCCCTTCCACATGGGCAGAAGGACTGCGTGAATGGGAGGCGGGAGCTGCAGGAAGCTGCCTGGCGGCCTCCATTCTTTTGATGAAGTAGCAGGCGCCATTCGAGAGAGGAAGTGGAGGGCTATGTAGAGAGTTTGAAGAGAGAAGTGAAGTTTTGGAACAGTCACCTAAGGGTGGGGAAATCTGATTTACAGCAGTGCAGACATCATACCACACAGCCACACATATGCCCTTGGTCTTCAACGTAGGCAGTGAAGGGAGCATTTCTCTTACGCACGTACTTACAATACCAGACGTGTTTGTCCTAGACCAGACCAGTTCTTAGACTTGCAATTTGTAATGTGTATTTCTTTTGGTAACCATGGAAGATGAAAAAATAAAATAAAAAATTTTCTGGTTTTTAGCAGCTCCAAGAGCATCCTTTTAAATTCTTAATTCTCTAGGGAAATTCTCTGACCACTCATACAGATGAGCTAACCAGACCTGCATAAATACAACAGTATTGACCCCCACAATATCTTACCAAAGTATTACTTGCAGATTTCTGTTTATTTCACCATGAAACTTTTTGGGATTTGCTCTTGGAGAACTGCAACCAGCCTTCTGAAATGCCAGGTGAGTAACTGTGTAGCTGTATGTCTACGCCTTCACAAACTCAGTTTTCTCCTGATAAAAGAAAACATAAAAACCAGAATTTGGAATGCAATGGGAAACTGAAATCAAAAGTCTGTTGGTAGGTTCCCCCACAAGGTTATAATATCTAGAATGGTTCTAAAGAAATTTTGCTAACCATACGCATAGCAGAGGTATAAGTTCTTTGGTAACCCAACCGTTAAGTGCAGTTTTTAATGAGTATTTTTTACTGATGAACAAGAAAGAAAGAGAGAGAGAGAAGAGAGGGAAGAGAAGAGAAGAGAAGAAAAGAGAAGAGAAGAGGAGAGGAGAGGAGAGGAGAGGAGAGAAGAGAAGAGAAGAGAAGAGAAGAGAAGAGAAGAGAGAGAAGAGAAGAGAAGAAAAAGAGAGAAAGAAAGAAAGAAAGAAAGAAAGAAAGAAAGAAAGAAAGAAAGAAAGAAAGAAAGAAAGAAAGTTCTGTGTGAACTCAGGTGTACATACATTATTTGGGGAAGGGGGAGGGGCAGAGGGAGAAGGAGAGAGAGAATCTTAAGCAGGCTCCACATTTAGCACAGAGCCCAACTTGGGGCTCGATCTCACAACCCTGAGATCATGACCTGAGCCGGAATTAGGAGTTGGACGTTTAACCGACTGAGCCACCCAGGCACCCCTGTACCAGTTTTAAAGTGTACAATGTAGTAACTTTCTGTATATCCACCTGTTGTACAACCATCACCACTATCTAATTCCAGAACATTTCCATCTACCTAAAAAGAAACCCCATACTTCTCAATTCCCTCCTCCCCCCAATCCCTAGCAACTATTAATCTACATTCTGATTCTATGGATTTGACTATTTCTATAAATGGAAGAATAGAATATGTGAACTTCTGTATCTGAATTCTTTCACTTAATGTTTTTAAGATTCATCCATATTATAGCATGTATCAGTACTTCCTTTTTATGGCTGAATAATATTCCATTATATGGCTATATCACGTTTGGTTATTCACACTGTTTACAACCATCTTCACTATCCATCTCCAGAATTATTTTCATCTTCTAAAACTGAAACTCATAACCACTGAACAACAACTCCTTTCCTCTCTCTGAACAGCCCTGGCAACCACTATGCTACTTTCTGTGTCCATTAATTTGACTATTCT
Organism: Mirounga leonina; assembly: GCF_011800145.1. Classification (NCBI taxonomy): domain Eukaryota; kingdom Metazoa; phylum Chordata; class Mammalia; order Carnivora; family Phocidae; genus Mirounga; species Mirounga leonina. Next base: position 1,468,105 of record NW_023270447.1, on the reverse strand, counting down.
AGGTACCTCGTGTAAGTGGAATCATAGAGATTAGTCCTTCTGTGACCAGCTTATTTCATTCGGCACAATGTCCCAAAAGTTCATCCATGTTGTAAGTTGTGTTGGAATTCCCTTCCTATATACCTCATCTTTTTTATCCATCCGGTGATGGGACACCTGAGTTGCTTTGGGTTCTTGTAAATAGTGCCGTTGTGAACATGGGTGTACAAATGTCTGTTTTGAGTTCCTACTTTCAGTTCTTTGGGGTATATATCCAGAAGTGAAGTTGCTGGATCCTATGGTAAGTCTGTTTTTAATTTTTAAAGAGCCACTATACTGTTTTCCATAGCCTGTACCATTTTACATCCCCACCAATGGTGCCCAAGTGTTTCAACGTCTCCACATCCTCACCAACACTTGTTATTTTGTGTTGTTCTCCTGGGTTTTGGCTTTCTTTTTGGTACTCGCCATACTAGTGGGTTTGAAGTGGAATAATGCCATCTTAACAGTAATCTATCCCTAAGTATTTCATTCTTTTTGATGGTATTGTAAATGGAATTTTTTTTTTTAATTTCAGTTTTGGATTGCTCATTGCTAGTGTACAGAAATACAACTGATTTTTATATATTGATCTTGTATCGTTCAACTTTGCTGAACTGAACTGTTCTACGTGTGTGTCTATGTGTATCCCATTAATAAAAGTACCTGTTGTTATGAGGATTAAATGCGTTAACACTTGTCAAGGGATAAGTACTGGGCCTGGCACATAATAAACACTAAAAAACTGTTAGACACTAAATATTTATCAGACAGTAAATATTTATTAAAGGCCTATTACACACTTATCTGTAGGACTTGTACAGTGAACAAGACTGACAAAGGTGTCTTGGTCAATGTGGACTGCTTTAACAAATTACCACAGACTGGGTGGCTTAAATAACAAACATTTATCTCTCACAGTTCTGAAGGCTGGGAAGCCCAAGATCAAGGTGCCAGCAGATCCAGTGTCTGTTGAGGGTTATCTTCTTGCTTTGCACATGGCCTCCTTCTGTATCCTCACATGGCAGAGAGAGATCATCATCTTCTTAGAAGTTCATGAATTCCATCAATGAGGGCTCTACCTTTATGACCTTATTACCTCCCAAAGGCCCTACCTCCAAACACCATCCCACTGGGGATTAGAGCTTCAACATATGATTTTGGGGGGAGGGGACACAAACATTCAGCCAATAGCAAAAGGTAAGAGCTCAGATCTCGTAGAGCTTACATGAAATATCCCAAACACTTCATACTTAGATTGCTATTTTTCAGATTATTTCTGCTGGGAAACAATTTTTCATGGGTTTCTCATGTTGCTTCCCCTTTTGCAAACAGAGGCACAGATGGCTCTATTTTCAGACTCTCTCCCTCTAGAGCAGAGAACACGTTTGTGTACTGTCTAGTTTAATACAGATAATATTCCCCTCCAGGCAAAAGTCAGGCAGAGGTTCTTGCAGACCACTACAAAAGATTTGAGTTTCTCAGGCCTGGGGTTACTCAGCTGTGATAGCAAACCATGGAATATACAGCATTCACTCTGCATCATCTCTGTGGGACCCAAGGAGCAAGGAGAATGGATGCAAAACTGAAACTCACGCTGCTTGTTGTGCCACAAATAATAAAGTCCTTTGTCTCTGATTCAGGAGCCTTGCATCTTCTGCCAACATCCTCACAAGGGGCTAACTTTGTTGATTGCGGGCAGGGTAAAATGTCAGACCCTTCACAGTTTTGATAACTTCCATCCAGTATGCTGTTACAAAGGTATCTTCCTGAAACCTAATTTCTACCTAGTACATCTAAATTTCTTTATCTGGCTTTTAGGCTCCTCCATACCTCTCCAACTGAATTGTCCATCTCTTCCTGAAGAAGACCTACTTCATGGGCCAGGATTTTCAAACATATAGTATCATGCTCATTTCTACTTCTTACATTGAGTTCCTATCTCCCCCTCTTTGGAATTTCTCTGTCATTCCCTTTTCTCTTACTTAGTCAGTTCAAATCCATTTCTCAAGACCTGTTTCAAGTCCAAAACCAGCAGGAAAAGTCCCCATTGAACATCCTTTCTGTGGAAATCTATAGTACTTAAAAATGTGCACACATAACATAGAATTTGAGTACATATTATTGTCTAATATTATTTTCTAGAGGTTCCATGTGGGTATGCATTGTCTCCTCATTCTTATTGTAAGCAGGAAGCTGGGCACAAAGCAGAAACTGAATGTGATTGACTGAAGTGGATAAGCCAATGTGCACTGAAGCTAGAGATCCCAGATCCAAATATCTACTACTTAATGGCTTTGCAACCTTGGGCATATTATTTAACTTTTTTATCCCCTGTTTCTTCATCTTTAAAGTGGGAATAATAATTGGGGCACCTGGGTGGCTCAGTCATTGGGTGTCTACTCTTGATTTCTGCTCAGGTCCTAGTCTCAGGGTCATGGGATAGAGCCCCATGTCAGGCTCCAAGCTGGGTGTGGAGCCTGCTTGAGATTCTCTCTCTCCCTTTTCCTCTGCCCCTCCTCCTCATTCTCTTTCTCAAAAAAAAAAGGGTGATGGAACAATGATCATGATAATACCTATCTTATAGATTTGTTGTGAGAATTAACATAATACACATAAAACATAAATCAAAGATCAAGTTAGAAACATCACAGAATTTAGTGCTGTGGAAATCCATGGAAGTATATAGTGTTACAGAGGATTTCACATCTGAGAAACCTTTCTGTTCTAAACCACCAGGTAAAATTTAATAAGCCTTCTGTTTCACAAGAAAATGAAGAAGATATTCAAAGATCAAAGATGAAACCATAGCACAAACTCAAAGAGGAGGGTGAATGTTAAAGTAAGGGGCAGTTCTAGAGTTTTGCTGATACACAGTAATCTAGAGCATTTGTTTTAATGGCCACTTGTAGGAAGCACAAAAAGTCTGGAGTCCAAGTGAGTTCAAGAGTAAGATTAGAGACCCAAACATTTCTCTGAGAGTTGCAAAGGATTACACATTCAGTGAATAGTTAGAGACACACACATATCTCCCAAAAGAATACAGTAAATAATAATAATATCCATTGAGGTATTTGGTACAGGATCTGAAAGACTTCTTCATGAATTTTTAACCACACGGGAGACCCCAGATAAGTTTGGGGCCTGAGTTCAGATTTCCTTCATGTTCCAAAAACAAACAAGTCAAAAATGTAGTCAAAGTGGTCCAAGATTGGTAGTACCCAAGCATCTGGCAAAAGCAACCACAAATTGTCTCTACTCAGGCCTCTAAGAACTCCCACAAAGTTCCAAAGAATATTAGCTCACAGTCAAAAATCACAAAATACGGGCGCCTGGGTGGCTTAGTTGGTTAAGCGACTGCCTTCGGCTCAGGTCATAATCCTGGAGTCCTGGGATCGAGTCCCACATCAGGCTCCCTGCTCAGCAGGGAGTCTGCTTCTCCCCCTGACCCTCCCCACTCTCATGCTCTCTCTATCTCATTCTCTCTCTCAAATAAATAAATAAAATCTTTAAAAAAAAAAATCACAAAATACATGAGGACACCAAATCCCCTGAGAGGCACAGAAACAACATGTAGGGGGAAAATTACCTTCCAAGACTTAAGTATAGGTAGCAATAGTTATAGAATATTAAATAAGTTTGTATAGTATGTTTACAAAAAAGGAGAATTAACTAAAAGTATAAGAATAAGAGACTAAAAAATGACCAGACATGTGTGGAAAAGAACTAAATAGATCTTCCAAAGTGAAACAAATGTAATAATTGAATTTAAAACTCAGTGGACAGATTAAATAGTAGACTGACCCAGAAGAAGAATTTGTAAATTGAAAAACAAAGCTGAAGAAAGTATACAGAATTAATATCACAAAGATAATGGAGACAAAGAAAGATTAAGGAACATGAAGGACAAAAGAAACAAACCAAAAAAACCCATAAAGGACAAAGTAAAAAAGCTAAATCTGTGTCTACTCAGTTTTCCAAAAGAGAGACTAGAAAGGAAGGAGAAGAGGCAATATTTCATGAAATAATGATTTTTTCAACAAATGGTGTTGGGCAAACTGGATTATTTCACATGCAAGAAAATGAAGTTGGGCTCTTACCTTATACCATACACAAAAATTAGCTCAGAGTGGATCAAAACTCTAAATGGAAGAGCTAAAAGTATAAAACTCTTAGAAGAAAACATAAGGGAAAATCTTCATGCCATTCGATTTGGCAGTGATATCTTGGATATAACACCAAAAGCAGGCAACAAAAGAAAAAAAAAACAAATTGGACTATATCAAAACTTTAAACTTTCCTGCATCAAAGGATACCATCAACAGAGTAAAAAGGCAACCCATGGAATGGGTTATTCCATTTCTAATCCTGTATCTATATCCTATATCTAATAGGAATTAATATCTAGAATAGATAAGGAAGTCCTACTCAGCAACAAAAAAAAACCCGCTTTCAAAAAATGGACAAAGAATTTGAATAGACATTTGTCCAAAGATATACAAATTGCTAATAAGCATATGAAAAGATGGTCAATATCATTAATCATTTGGAAAATGCAAATCAAAACCATAATGAGATACCACATCATACCCATTATGATGGCTATTATCAAAAAAGAAAACCAAACCAACCAATCACAAGTGTTGATGAGGATGTGGAAAAATTGGATTCTTTGTTCATTGCTGGTAGGAATGTAATATGGTGCAGCCAATATGGGAAATAGTATAGTGGTTCCTCAAAAAATTAAAAACAGAGGAGCGCCTGGGTGGCTGAGTCGGTTAAGCATCTGCCTTCGGCTCAGGTCATGATCCCAGGGTCCTGGGATGGAGTCCTGCATCAGGCTCCCTGCTCAGCAGGGAGTCTGCTTCTCCCTCTCCCTCTGCCTTTTGCTTGCTCTCTCTCTCTCTCAAATAAATAAATAAAAATCTTTTTAAAAAATCAAAAACAGAATTATATGATCCAGCAATTCCATTTCTGGGTCTATAGCCAAAAGAACTGAAAGCAGGGACTCAAAGAGATGTTTGTACACCCATGTTCATAGAGGTTTTATTCACAGTAGCCCAAAGATGGAAATACAATCCAAGTGCCCATCAATGGATGGATGGATAAACAAAATGTGGTATGTACAGACAATGGAGTATTATGTTATTCAGCCTTACAAATGAAGGAAATTCTGACACTGCTATAATATGAAGGAAACTTGAGGACATTATGCTAAGTGAAATAAGGCAGTCCTGAAAGGACAAATACTGTATAAGTCTGTTTCTCTGAGGTACCTAGAGTAGTCACATTTGAAGGGACAGAAAATAGAATTGTGATTGTCAGGGGCTGGGGGAAGGAAGAGTTAGGGTTTAATGGGTACAGAATTTCAGTTTTAGAAGATAAAAAACGTTCTGGAGCTGGATGGTGGTTATGGTTGCACAACGATAGGAATATACTTAGTGCTGCTGAATTATATACTTAAAAATGGTTAAAATGGTCCCCATCAAAATACCATCCACTTTTTTCAAAGAAATGGAACAAATAATCCTAAAATTCATATAGAACCAGAAAAGACCCCGCATAGCCAGAGGAATGTTGAAAAAGAAAAGCAAAGCTGGCGGCATCACAATTCCAGACTTCCAGCTCTATTACAAAGCTGTCATCATCAAGACAGTATGGTACTGGCACAAAAACAGACACACAGATCAATGGAACAGAATAGAGAGCCCAGAAATGGACCCTCAACTCTATGGTCAACTAATCTTTGACAAAGCAGGAAAGAACGTCCAATGGAAAAAAGACAGTCCCTTCAACAAATGGTGTTGGGAAAATTGGACAGCCACATGCAGAAGAATGAAACTGGACCATTTCCTTACACCACACACAAAAATAGACTCCAAATGGTTGAAAGACCTCAATGTGAGACAGGAGTCCATCAAAATCCTAAAGGAGAACACAGGCAGCAACCTCTTCGACCTCAGCCGAAGCAACTTCTTCCTAGAAACATTGCCAAAGGCAAGGGAAGCAAGGGCAAAAATGAACTATTGGGACTTCATCAAGATAAAAAGCTTTTGCAAAGCAAAGGAAACAGTCAACAAAACCAAAAGACAACCGACAGAATGGGAGAAGATATTTGCAAATGACATAGCAGATAAAGGGCTAGTATCCAAAATCTATAAAGAACTCATCAAACTCAACACCCAAAGAACAAAGAATCCAATCAAGAAATGGGCAGAAGATATGAACAGACATTTTTCCAAAGAAGACATCCAAATGGCCAACAGACACATGAAAAAGTGCTCAATATCGCTCAGCATCAGGGAAATCCAAATGAAAACCTCAATGAGATACCACCTCACACCAGTCAGAATGGCTAAAGTTAACAAGTCAGGAAACGACAGATGTTGGCGGGGATGTGGAGAAAGGGGAACCCTCCTACACTGTTGGGGGAATGCAAGCTGGTGCAGCCACTCTGGGAAACAGTATGGAGGTTCCTCAAAAAATTGAAAATAGAGCTACCATATGATCCAGCAATTGCACTACTGGGTATTTACCCCAAAGATACAAAAGTAGGGATCCGAAAGGGTACATGCACCCCGATGTTTATAGCAGCAATGTCCACAATAGCCAAACTGTGGAAAGAGCCAAGATGTCCATCGACAGATGAATGGATAAAGAAGAAGTGGTACATATATACAATGGAATATTATGCAGCCATCAAAAGGAATGAGATCTTGCCATTTGTAACGACGTGGATGGAACTGGAGGGTATTATGTTGAGCGAAATAAGTCAAACAGAGAAAGACATGTATCATATGACCTCACTGATATGAGGAATTTTTAATTGCAGGAAACAAACTGAGGGTTGCTGGAGTGGGGCGTGGGGTGGGAGGGAGGGGGTCACTGGGTAATAGACACTGGGGAGGGTATGTGCTGTGGTAAGCGCTGTGAATTGTGCAAGACTGTTGAATCTCAGATCTGTACCTCTGAAACAAATAATGCAATATATGTTAAGAAAAAAAAAAAAAGAAGAAGAAAGTAGCAGGAGGGGAAGAATGAAGGGGGGGAAATCGGAGGGGTAGACGAACCATGAGAGACGATAGACTCTGAAAAACAAACTGAGGGTTCTAGAGGGGAGGGGAGTGGGAGGATGGGTTAGCCTGGTGGTGGGTATTGAGGAGGGCACATTCTCCCATCCAAGTACTAACCAGGCCCGACCCTGCTTAGCTTCCGAGATCAGACGAGATCGGGCGCGTTCAGGGTGGTATGGCCATAGACGAGGAGGGCACATTCTGCATGGAGCACTGGGTGTTATGCACAAACAATGAATCATGGAACACTACATCTAAAACTAATGATGTAATGTATGGGGATTAACATAAGAATAAAAAAATTTTTAAAAATGGTAAATTTTGTTAGGTATATTTTACCACAATTTTTTTAAACTTGAAAAAATGATAAGTGTAGATCATTTTACAGAACTTATAAAGACACAAATGTTCAACTTAAGGGCTCACAATGAATCCCTTGTAAAACTGCAGATTAACAGAGAGAAAATAGTAAGACTAGTCAAAGCGAAAAGGTATCACCTCCAGAGGAGTGATATTTACACTGATGACTGATTTCTCAACACCATAATGAAGGCGAAATAGAGAAGTTCCAAAGACTGAGAGGAAAACTAATTCTGCCTAACAATGTATGCCTTATTTTAAAAATCTTACAAAGATAGGAAAATATTCCCCATGTCATTCTGAACATAAATGCAAAAATAGCACATTTAGCATTTCAGTATAGTTGGTTATGTGTCTGAGTCCTGCACCAGAACGTTAAGGTCAAAAATTGTATCTCAGGGGCGCCTGGGTGGCTCAGTCGGTTGAGCATCCAACTCTTGAGTTTTGTTCAGGTCATGATCTCAGGATCATTAGATCAAGCCCCAGGTCAGTCTCTGTGCTCAGCAAGAAGTCGGCTTAAGATTCTCTCCCTCTCCCTCTGCACCTCTCTACCCCTTCCCCATGCTTGCACGCACTCTCTCTCTCTCTCAAAAAAAGAACTGTGTCTCATCCCTGGTTGGTACAATGTAGCACAGAGCTCAGTAGTTTAAGAACTGTTGCTTATGTGCATAAATTAAGCAAATAACAAATAAATAAAATGCTAATCATTTTTGGTGATGTACAATAAGACATCTACCTTTATGTCCATTAAATTCTTTGAACAAAATCAAGACACATGGTCTGAAAATGGGGCAGAGGCTTTGAAATTGGGAAATAGCCTCAAAACTATGCTGCCTCAGGGCGTCTGGGTGGCTTAGTCGGTTAAGTGGCTGACTTTTGGTTTCGGCTCAGGTCATGATCTTGGGGTCCTGGGATTGAGCACCCAGACGGGCTCCATGCTCAGCAGGGAGTCTGCTTCAGGATTCGCTCTCTCCTCCTGCCCCTCCCCCTGCACTCTCTCCCTCTCTAAATAAATCTAAAAAAAATATTGACAAATAAAGTTTAAAAAACGATGCTGTCTCATGTTCATATTCCACAACCATCCCATCAGCCAAATCTGTCAGGACTAATATCACCAATCTCCCCTTCCTCTACCCAAACCTACTGCCATATTTCAAGTGAAATTTATCAGTTGATAACCCAAGAAAATAAATTGCTTTTATATTACCATGTAAGTTTCTGCCTGGGTCAGGAAGCCATACCCTTTCTGATCAAGCCATACCCTTTCAATCAGCCTATTGATAGGCTGGGAGCTTACAGCTAAAAACAGCCCTGAGTTACTGTTTGCTTCCTTTACTTTACTTCCAGTTCTCAATCAAGCATTTTGGCAAAACCCATTCTGGCACCTAGTGTTGTGCTAGCAGCTATTTATTGTTCAGAAGGTACAATCGATTGGGCTCTTACCATGTACTAGGTACTGGGTTAGGAACTTTAGATGCATATGTCTTAATTCTCACTACACTTTACAAATGACATCGCAATGTCAATATCCTGGATGAGAAGATTAATGCTTAAAGAGATTGTATAATCTACCCAAAGCCCTACACAGCAAGTAAGTAGCAAAGCCAAGATTTAAACCCAGGACTGAATGACTCTGAAGTCTGTGCTCTTAACAACAAGCAGCTTACAGTGTATCTGGGGAAATAACAAATTCACATATGAAATCATTGGAAAACAGTATTTGTTGAAAGGCCAAATACAGCTCCTTAAGTCACAGATTATGGTGGTTCTTCAAGGCTAGATCAAATTCGTTTTTCTGAAGCGTGAGGGGACATCCAAGAGGAAAGGCTCTGAGTCTGATAACAAAATAAAAGTTTATGAGACCCCTGAGTTGTATACAATCAATAAACTCAATAATTGCATGTGTAGGGTGGGCAGACAAGAGAACCCATGGGAAAATGCCCATGGTGCTAATAACTGGTGTTTCTCAGAGATGTAACAGTTTACAGAGCACTTTCGCAGATATCATGGCACGTCATCTTCACAAGAACCCTGGGAGATACAAATTACCTCCATTGCACAAATAAGGACAAGGCGCTGAGTGAGTGGCCTGTCCCACGTCACTGTGTCATGTTCCAGAGTGTTCTCTATGCAGACCGAGACCTAGTATCTTTGCCTCCAGCCCTTACATTTTCTGCTCGGCCTCACAGCCACTCCGGACAGGGCAGCCCAACATCCAGTCTGACTGCTTTTCCCAGAAGCTTCCCTACCTGGTGTCTTTCTATGCTGTGCATCCGGCTGGATCCCTTCCATCAGTCCAACTGGTGGTCTCCTTTACCAACTGCCGTGGAAGTTTCCAACAACCTCATTCCACCCACCTAACCCTTCTGCCTTTGGAGAATCAGGGATCCCTTGGTTCTGGGGGCAGAGAATCAAACATACTCATGAAGCCTCAACCTCCTAAAACTGATGATTATCCTTTTTCTCCTACAGCAACTTTGACACCATATACCCAAGGAAAAGCTGGTTGTTGTCAAACTTTCCAACGGACATTTTGAAACTTGGAAGTTGGAGAAATATTGAAATTTCTGGAACTCTGCTTCTGAGTGCCTTGTTATCTTTTCTCTTTGCCTAAGTTCCCCCGTGATCGACAGTCTAACCTTCTTGCAGGCCATAAGTATTTATTGAGCTCCTATGGGATGCCAGGGACTGTTCTAGGTTCTGGAAATACATCACTGAGCAATATAGGAAAGTGAGTGCTCTCATGAAACTTGCACTCTAGTAAACAGCATGCAAGGTGGTGATGGGCACTGTCATGAAAAACAAAGTTCAGGGGTTAGGAAATGACTGGCAGAATGGGGCCTATTTTTGAAAGTGTGGCCAGAAAAAGCAGCTTCAATGAGGTGCTTGAATGCTCCGAGGTACCAAGCGAAGCTGATTGGCTCTACAGGGGAAAGGCTGTCTGGGCTCAGGGACCATAGCACTGAGGGCCTGAGGTTAGCACATCTGCAGGGCCTCCAGGAATGGCAAAGAGCTGGGGTGATTGCAGCGGAGTGAACAAGGGGAGGGTGGTAGGAGGTGAGGTCCAAGAGCAGGTCACGGACCAGATTTTATAGAGCTTTGAAGGCCCAGAGAAGATTGGGGCTGTTCAGGCATCCAATCTTGTTCAAACAAACACAGTGAGCAACTATTTGAGGCCAGGGGTGCTGGATGCTGAAAATACAAAGATGAATAAGACGAAGTCCCAACTGTCAAGAGGCGTAGAGTCTAAAGGAAAACAGAGACAAGTAAGCAGGCAACTCTATCACAGTGCAATAGGTACTATGATGGGGTTAAGCACAAAATCCTGCAGCAACATGAGGAGGGCGCCCAGCACAAGCTGGTCATGGCAGAGAAACTGACGTCTACATTGCGCTAACACGCTGGCCACTCACCACACGAGATTATGATGCTCTTGAAGTGTGACCAGCATGACTGAGGAAATGGGCTTTTAACTTTATTTAACTAATTTTCATGAACTTAAATGTAGAAACTGAAGCAATGTGAAATATTTTGTATTAGCAGGACCACATTCTACACTGGCTGTTACATCACGTACACTATTACTGGGCTGTGGTGTTTGCATACTTTCAATGTTTTAAAGATATGGCTACTTGAAAATGTACAATTCAATAAACATGTGGCTCATGTAGTATTTGTATTGGAGAGCACAAATCTAAACTGAAAGAGGGAGAGGTTGAGTCAGGGCAAAGCAGAAGTGGAAGCCTCCAGGCAGAGGGCCGATGTGTGCCAAAGCCCAGATGGTAGGGAGAGCTTGGCACCTTCGAGGAATTACGAGTAACTCATTGTGATGAGCCCTGAGATGCCAGCGAGGAGTGGGGGTGACAAGAAGGGAAGGTGAACACCAGTCGGGTCCCAAGGGCTTGGGATACAGGACGACAGAATCTGGGCTTCATCTTGAGGGTTGCAGGGAGCTACCGAGGGATTTGGGCATGGGAGCTACACAGCACGCTTGGAACTGTGGAAATGGTCACTCTGGCTACCATGGGAAGGATGAATGGAAGGGGACAAGAACGGAAGGAGGAAGAGCAGTTATCGCCAGTCGCAATAATCAGGCAGGAGACCCAGACAGTGACAGTAGAGGCAAAGACAGAAGTGGACTAATGTGGGACACTAATGAGAGGTCAGGCTGGCTAGCCTCTCAATCGAGCAAGCATGAGGGGCAAATGACTACTGTCCTCAAAGCTGAGTGTCCAGGCAAACGACTGAGCCTCTCGAGGGACGCCAGGTGTGAACCATCTGGCTGTGCCTCCCCTCTCGACCACGATGATGAGTAATAGTTGGTGGGAAGAAAACTCTCCTGGAATTGCACTCAGGGTGTCTGATTTTGCCTTTAATTAATATGATTTTTGGAAGTCCGTGTATTTCATGCTTCCAGGCACACAGCTCAAGTATTTTCATTTGATCAAAAGATGGCTGAGTGACAAGATTATATCTCTCAAAAATAGTCTTGGAAAGAGACCCGTATTGTGAGGTGCGTCCCTCTCTTCCAGTGGCCAATAGGGAAGGGAAAAAATATTCAATATAGCAGAGAGCCACACCTCACCTTAGCAACCCAGGGACACACCCAGGTTTGGGGGATCCCAAAATTCATATAGATTTTCTTTTCTTTAAAAGACTTCAAAACTGCCAGGTAGGTCCTCCTGCAACTGAGGGGCCCTGATGCTTAAGCTCCTTAGCTCCCTGGTATATCTGGTCAGTATCAACAGCTTTTGGACACCATTTTGTTCACCCATCAGACATTCATCAAATAACTAATGTGTTATGGGCATTGAGTAGGGCACTGGGGATATAAACAGAATGAGACACAGGCCCTGCCCTCAAGAAATCCACCCTTGGTGGGGGAGAAAGTTAAACAAGTCATCAGAGCAGTGTATCGGGCATGCAAGATACCCAGATATCCACTGGGTATCTTGGGTACAGAGAAAAGAGGCCCCTGAGTCACCTGAGGGAAGGGTAGTCTGGGTGTCTTCCTGAGGGGTGATATTTTGTGTCACATGAAGCTGCAAAATTCGTCAACCAAAAGTAGAAGGGTCTCAAACGGCAAACTCAGTTCTTGCTAAAAGACTCATCACTGCCAAGATGAATGGTTTACTAAGAACTTGAGATCCTCCCCCCAAGATAAAATGACAACGCTGTTATGAACTAAACTTGGTCCTCCCGAAATTCATGTGTTGAAGCCCTAACCCTCAATTGTGACTCCACTTGGAGATAGGGCCTTTAAAGAGGTAATTAAGGTTTCATGAGGTCAAAAGGCATGGGGCCTTGATCTGATAGGACTGATATTCTTATAAGGAAGAGACACTATCAAAAGGAAAAAAGAAAAATAAAGAAATTGTTTAAAAAAGAAAAAGAACAGCAAAAAAGTAAAAATTTTAAAAAAAGATTAAAATTAATTAATTTTAAAAGTTTTAAAAACAGAGATCCCAGATTCATGTCTCTCTCTGTCTCTCTCTCTCTTCCCCCACTACCTCATTTCTTCTTTCTTTCCCTCCTTCCCTGGCAAGCCGGGAAGAGAGGCCTCATCAGAAACTAAATTTTCCTGTACCTTGTTCTTGGACACGTGGCCTCCATAACTGGGAGAAGATAAGGTTCTGGGGTTTAAGCCACCTGGTCTGTGGTTCTGTCATGGCAGCCTGAGCAGAGAGACAGACCTCTAGAGCCACGTGGTCAGTTTCTCACTATGCCAGGTCCCTGGACAAGAGAACCAGGAGCAGCTGGCCTTGCTATGCCTCCCTCCATATTCCCGGGGGAAAGGCAAGAACTGTGGCTGGTGTCCCCTCACCCCCATGGGCTCTACTCCTTCTTCCTGACACCTTAGCCCCTCTAGGGTTTTAGGATCATCCCCCAAGGGTCATGTTCATAGCTAGCAAATGATTCTCTGCTCATGGGGATTAAAGGAGGTAGCCTAATATTGCCTAGTGTTACTTAGCAATAGGCCAGGTTGGCCACTGTCTAGGGTATGGGACCCCAGGCAAATGAAGTCCTGACTCTGAACTGTAAAATGAGGGGTGGGCTAAGTCATCCCTAAGCTCCCAGATTTTAGACTGTATTTTTCTAGGTTTCACTTCCAAGGGACTCTGAGGCCTGAAATGTCTCCAGGTCCCACAGAAAGGAAGCATGCTCTAAGATAGGGGGGTACTTCTGGCCAAGAGGCAGTCTTCAAATCAGCCTTGGATGCAGAGGTGACTGTACTACCTACTCAAAAGTCTTAGAGTCCACTGCTTTTTGTCACTTTTGCAGCCATGAATGTATTTTGGCAGGTGGGAATTCTGAGGTCTCTCTAGAAAGTTCTGATTAACGAGAAATACTAGAGTCTTTTCCCAGTTAGAGAAGGAGCTTCTGTGATGTTCCTTCCACTTGGAAAAAAAAATAAACCAAGAATAAAATATCAAGAAGGAAACTGCTGAGTGCTGTGTCCTGAGCCTGTGATGTGGGGAAACGTCTTAATTTCCCAGAGGACATGCAAATGTTTGCCAACCTCACCTTCATTTTGGTATGGAGACTCAAATGCTCTATGAGCAAACAATGGCCAGCCCCCGGCTCTTGCATCATTGCAGTGTTGTGGTTGGTCAGTGCGGCAGGCTCTTTGGAGGCAGGCTGCAAAACCAAGGGCCATGTGAGGGAGGAGCCATCTCTTGCCCCTTGCTCTTCTCTTCTAGACCTATAGTCATGCACCTTAGAATATACATAAATTGAAACCCTATTGAAGTTAAAAGGGACTTCAAGGTCAAATGAAGACCCAAGGAGTTACAGCAGTTCACTCATTGAGCACTTATCCAAATGGCTTTGAATTGCACATTTTTTCATGTGCACCCGAACCCCAAATTGATTGTAAACTTGAACGACCACCTATTACTTTTGTGTCTCCTTTGTGCTTTAGTATGTTCATTGCTGAGTAATGTTTCCTGACACCAGATGTGTGGGAGTTTTCCCATAAAGCTCCATTTCTTCAGCACCATCCAACTGGGTGTCCATCGATTCAGTTCTGACACTCACTGCTGGAGTTAGCATCAGACCCCCTAGATTAAGGGTACAGCTGCCTCCACTTCAGAGGCCAACCTCAAATGGGGTGCTCAGGCTACCCACACTTGTGCTTAGTGAGCTATAAATTCAGGGGTTCCCACACCACCACCCCCCACCGGTTCCATAATTGGCTAGAACAACTCATAGAATTCAGGAAAGCACTCTGCTTAGATATATCAGGTTTATTATGGAGGATATAACTCAGGAACAGCCAAATGGAAGAGGCACATATGGTAACGTATGAGGGAGTGGGGGTGGGGGTGAACTGCCTGCCCTCTCTGGGCACACCACCCTCCCAACACATCAGCGTGTTCACCAACTTGGAAGACCCTAGATCCTTGTCTCCAGCCCTGTCCTCTCCCTGATGGTCAGAAAGTAGGGCTTAAAATTTGGTGTTCCTGGGGACGAACCTTCACCCCAAAGCTACCTAGAGGTCACACCCTGCGTAGACTCATTAGCGAAATCACAGGTATGGTCCAAAGGCATTCTTTAGGAATAACAAAAGACATTCCTATCCCTCAGGAAATTCCAAAGGTTTTAGGAATCTGGGACAAAGACTAAACATATTTTTTATTATACCACAATCGCACTTAGTAGGCTCTTAGTCAAACACGTATCAATTAATTCCTTGACTAACGGGGAACGCAAGGAACATAATTAGGGACTAAACATGGTTAAGGAATCCCCTTTCCCTGAAATCAGAAAGATAATAGGAGACCCTTGTTTTTGTGACAGTCCCAATTTTTTCTGCCAATCCCAATTCCATTTATAACCTTGAATTTGGTGAGAGAATAGATAAAAAGAGCATTCGTTTTGGTGATTTTTTTGTTGTTGTTATTTAGGAGTTTCCATAGATGTAACTGATTATGAGGCTCCCCGAACTAGTCCTTACTCCCTGACACCTTCAATGAAGACTTGAGCGCGAAAGGAATGACAAAAAGCAGAGGCCGGAGTACCGAGCACTCAGCACCCCTGCAACAGAGAGGCCTGCCAGTGCCATTTTGCAGGAGCTTGCCAGATGCCACATCTAAACGAGCCGCAATGAGACAGTGATCCAGAGAGGCACCAGCACCAGGGAAGTAGCAGAGCAAGTCAGCAGGGCTGTGCGGAGGCAATCAATTATACAATAGGGTTTGGCTGCCTTTCAGAAGTTCCTTCCCCCACATTCCAAGGGCTCCCACGTTTAGACAAGGCAATGTTCCCCATTCTCCCCAAGAAGGCCGACTCAGGAGAGGGTGTTCTGGGCAACCGCTGCTCCCCACTGGTAGATTTTCCCATGTGCTGTTAACCAAAACGCCAAGGGGCGGGGGGCAGCGGGATACTTGGAACTTGGGGATTCGTAAGTCCTCAGCTGAGGAATCTCAAGAAATTATTTTGTTAATTCACAGAGCTCCTGCTTACGTTGAGAATAGCCATGCTGAGATGTTCCCTGTATCCCCTGGGTCAGTCCCCATCAGAGGAAGCAGGAGGCTGCCCCAGATTATTTCTACTTCAGCAGTAGGGAGCCGCCCTGGGTGAAACTGAAGCTTCATTGGCCCATCGGTCCTTCTCAATTTGGAAATTGGGTTCCATCATGTGATGTCTCCTCCTTCCTCATCCTCTGTCCCAGCAGGGCACAAGTCGGGGAATAGTAGGGTGACCAATGATAATGGTTTTCCCGAGACAGAAGAGGTTCCCCAGGGAGGGACACAGGACTCTCAGTGCTGAAACCAGGGAATGTCCCAGTCCCGGGCAAACTAAGATGAGCTGGTCACCGTAGGAAATGGCCAGGACTGACCTGAAACCATTATAGTCCCAGATAGGTGATGATGAGGTTAGATTCAGAGCCCGATTTTGTTTGGAAGGTTGCTGTATTATTCACTTGAATTTGGTGATAAATAATGGTGTGAAACTACACAAAAATGGCTCTCTACAGTAGGACAAGGGAGGAGTACATAAACTCTAGAATAGAAAATAATCCACAAAAATGTAGTTTATGAGACCAAAATCCATGATTTCTGTATCCCTATCACATGCTACACTGCATGGCACATAGTAGGTATCTAGTAAATATTTGCTAAACAAATGAGTAAACAAACAATTTCCCTTCTGGCTCTATCATTACCGTGTGACATCAATCAGTTAACGAACTGTTTAAGCCTCTGTTTCTTCATTGGTAAAATGGGGATGATAATAATTAGCCACTTTATAGTCATTATGATCTGAACTGTGTCCTGCCAAAACTTATACGAAGTCCTAACCCCTAGTACCTCAGACTGTAACCATATTTGGAGATAAGCCCCTTAAAGAGGTAATTAAGTTAAAATGAAGCCATCAGGGATGCCTGGGTGGCTCAGTCGGTTAAGCGTCTGCCTTCTGCTCAGCAGTCATGATCCCAGAGTCCTGGGATTGAGCCTCACATTGGGCTCCCTGCTCAGCAAGGGAGCCTGCTTCTCCCTCTGCCTGCCGCTCCCCCTGCTTGTGCTCTGTCTGTCTGTCTCTCTCTCTTACAAATAAATAAATAAAATCTCAAGAAAAAAAAAAAATGAAGCCAACAGGGTGGACCCTAATCCGATCTGAATTCTAAGAAGAGGAAATTCGAACACACGGAGAGAGACACGGGACATGGGCACACACAGAGGAAAGACCACATGAAGACACAATAAATCTCTACAAGCCAAGGGGAGAAGTCTCAGAAGAAGCCATATCTGCTGACCCCTACATCTTGGACTTCTAGCCTCCAGAACTGTGAGAAAATAAATTTCTATTTTACCAGCCACACAGTCTGTGGGACTTTGTTATGGCAGCCTGATCAAACTAATACAATCATAATTAAACGAAATAGCACATGTAGATCACCTAGCACGTGAATGCTCAGTAAATATTTCTTGTTCTTATTGCTGTTTACTACTAATAAAAATATCTGTGCAGGACTCTAGAAAAGTATATAATAAGTGCAAAAATATAAAAAAAGGGTAAGTAGAGTTATTGTCCACGCAGGGGGATCTTGGCGGGGACAGAGAAAACAGACCCGGTCCTGTATACTGACTGACCACTGTACTGGGACCATGGGAGGGTCTGTGTCTGTAAGCAATACGGTAGCCCAGAGCTTCTCAAACCTTAAGGTGCACATGAATCACCTGAGATCTTGTCAAAATGCAGATTCTGATGGTGGGTCTGGGTGGGACCCGCGAGTGTACGTTTCTAACAAGCTCCAAGCTAATTCTCACGCTCCTGATCAGAGGACCCCACCAAGCAACACTGAAGAAATACATTGCTTGGTCCTAAGGGGAGCTATAAACTATTCAGATGCACAAGACACAAAACAAAATGTATCAAGTGGCTAGAAAACCCTCACTCAACTGTATCCCGTATCTATATCTGATGCTTAGAATTCACAGTACCATTTAAGGGCCATAGGGGTAAGGTGCTCAAGCAGGTGATGTTATTTGGAGAATTCCCAGAGGGAGACAAGAAGGCACTTGATTCAGCAGGGGAAATGAAAGCCTTCTCTGTAGGAGAACCTCTCTGGGCTAAAGCAACCTTTACTAGTCCAAGGGAGGGTGTCTTCAGGTCTTTACTTCCCCCATCCAAATAAGGACAGAAGTGGCATTTTGCATCTCCTTTGAAGGGGTGAGGAGAGGAAGGCGTGGGTGTGTTTATGGCACTGTTTGCTACCAACCAGCTAATGTTTGGTTTCCTTATCTTTGGAGAGTATAATGGAAGCTGGTGCCAGCTTGGAGGCCACCTGATCTCAATCAGACACTAAAGTCATTAACAAAGCGACCAGGAGGTGGACCGGCAGCCAGAACTCTGGAAAGAGGGCGTGTGTGGGAGGGAGAGCAGACCAGGCTTGGGTGGCTAGGTAACCTGAGAGGAACCTCTCCGATAGATGCCCATCAGGACCTGCTGGTCCCATTATGCCCCAAGCACTCCTGTCCAGGTACCTACCACAGCCAGGGCAGATTCTCCTTGTCTGTGGAGACCCACAGGTTTCCCTGGGGCGAGTAGATGTGGAGCCAGCAACTCAGGGAAGCTTGTGTTTTAGTGCTTTTCTAGGGTTGGCTGTGCCAAGGTGAGTTGAGGAGTAGCAGAAATCTCAGCCCCTGAAAATTTGGAGTGACCAGGTAACATCAGGGTGTGCTTCTGCAGGAATCCAGGTTTGCGGCAAGGTAAGTGGTCAAGATGACCCCGGTGGAAATTTCTCCCTGAAGAGATTTTGGAGGACTTCATTCAAACCATAGGATCAAATATGTTACAGTGTCTAGATTAGGAGCTTGGATTTTGGAAGCTTACTAGCAGCTTGGTCAGGTCACTTGACCTCATTAAAGTCTCAATTTGTCCTATTTACAAAATAATGGTACATATTTCCAAGTAAATCATGCATTAAGTGAGAGATAAAGCATATACGGTGTTTAGCTGTTGTTATAATTTCTTCTTTGCTGACCACACTTGATGACGTTCATCTCCATGATACAGTTGCAAGCCTCATATCCCCCTCCCTCCCCTCATCCTAAAGTTCACTGTAGCGTTTCTTAGATAAAATTGAAATGAAATGAGCTTCTCCTGTTTGCCAAATAAAAGACAGTGCTTGCCCTTAAGGAATACACAGTCCCTTAGAAGGGGACAGATGAATCAACAAAGAAGTATAATCAAATCTCTAAGGTGCCCTAACAAATGTCTAAAATGGGCAAAGAGTGACAAAGCAGAGCATGTTTACTTGTTTGGAAGAGCTAAGAAAGAGTTCGGGAGCTTCTGGGTTGATGAACACAAAATTTGGGGTGAGTGGTGCCTATGCATCTCTCCCATTGGGCCGCTAATAAACCAGTAGTCTACATAACTGGTTCTCTATCCTCTACAAGGGTCCCACCAGCCCCCAAAGTCTTGGCTGTTCATGAGGCCAGGCTCCAGCAGAAGCCACACCCGGACCAACTGATCTGGGCCAAATTAATAATGTATGTTCACTGCACAAACCACCACAACCACACTGTCTGTGGATCCCTTGTACTTTTTGTCATCAACCTGCACCGAAATCAAACTGGTCCTGCCTCTCGGGGACAAGCTCGTGCACCAGTATTTACTGTAGCCCTATGGATAGGAGGCTCTGAAGGCCAATCCTCTCTTTAACAATGATGAAGGAAGGTGTTGGAGTGTCCAACCGGCCACATCAGAACTCCTAGAGAGGTTGACTGAGTGGAACTCAACAAGCATTCATTTGAACTACTATCACAGGCCAGAAGGCACAGAACCACTGTTAAAATTAAAAACTAGAAACAATCCCATCTAGCAGGCAAAATGCGTCCAGTACACAGATAAAATAAAGCTGAGAGGGGTGCATGCTTTAAAAATAAATAAATAAAAAGTTTCAGAGTGGATGTGTTTGAACTGCGCTTTGAGAAAAAAGAATTGTCCAGGTGTCCCAGAGTGTGCGTCTGACTGTGGACTTGAATATGGAGACAGGATGGGAAGGAAGGGCGCAGGGCATGAGTCAGTCACCAAGCAGAGGGAGAATCCTATGCAGAGAGAGGTAACAGCCTGGCTGGTTCAGGGATCTGGAAAAGGTTTGGAGTGGCCCACGTGTGTCGTGTCGGGGGAGGTGGTAGAGGATGAGATAAGGTCACATAACTAGATCAAGGCTAAATCACAGAGGACGTTGTAAGCCATGCTGAGAGGTTTGGACCCGACCATGAGGGTAACGAACAGCCAGTAGAGAGGAGTGGGTATGATCAGGTATGCCTGTAAGAGTGTTTAAGGAAGACTTTTTTCTTTAGTTGCAAAAATAATTTCAACGGGGAAAAAAAATTAGAGAACACAAGAAAAAAATCACTTATAATCTCACTATGCATACTCAACTCTTAATGTTCTGGAGCGTGTCTTCTAGAAGAACATATCAGGAAAAGGGAACGAAGATGTACTGAGTACCTATGACAAGCAAGGTGCTCTACGGAGGTTCTGTCATTTAATGTAATACTAAGTGTGATTGTTCCATGTGGGCAGCAGCCGGAAGGTTCTGGAAAGGGCCTGGGCGGGACAGGAAGTGACTCAGCCTTGCATGACTGGGTCACCTAAGAGCAACATCTTTACAACAGGGCCCAGCATCTGCATCGCCAGGGCCTAACGCTCACACTGCTCCACGGGGCGGATGAGATGGGGGATGGGAAGACGGGAAGAGAAGCAACTCTGGGACAAGGAGATGAAGATACTAAGTACTCTTTGAGATCTTTATGAGACACACAAGTGGGTATATGGGTTTGGGACTCAGGAGAGAGAGCTGACCTGAAACTAAACACTTCGGAGTCAGTGTTCTATCTTAAAATGAAAGCCTTTTTTTTCTTTAAGATTTTATTTATTTGCGAGAAAGAGAGATAGTGATAAAGAGCACAGGGTGGTGGGGGGACGGGGAGAGGAAGAACAGGCTCCCCGCTGAGCAGGGAGCCCGACATGGTGCTCGATCCCAGGACCCTGAGATCATGACCTGAGCCGAAGGCAGATGCTTAACTGATTGAGACATCCAGACATCCTTAAAAGGAAAGTCTTAAGAGAAAAGAGAGAAGACCAAGAACAGAGCCCTGGGGAATGACAGACCTTAAGGGGCAGAGCAAGGGAGACCCCACTAGGATTTGTGACAGAGAGTCAAAAAAGAACCAGGAAAGAAAGACATGCTGAAATGTATGGAGTGTCAGACGTCAAAGAGGCCAAGCAAGACGAGAGCCGTGGAAAGAGAACGCAGGGTTAGCCTTCTCTCAGCGGGAGCATGGCCAGAGCTGTTCATGAAGCAAGGTGAGGAGAGCTTGGCTGCAGCAGGTGGAAGATCACAGGCAAAGGGACAATGAAAGCAGGCTCTACTTTTGGAGAGTTTGACTGAAGGGAAAGCGTTTGGGGCTGGATTCATTTGTTTTGTTTTGGGAGACTGGAGAAAACACATTTTTATGAGAAAAAGGTGCCAAGAGAGGCTGAATACAGAGCCAAGAGAGGGGGAATCAGCAAGAAAGCAGAGTTCTAGAGCAGTTCTTCTCAACCAAGGGCAGTCAGTGTCTGGAGACATTTTGGGTTGTCACATCTGGGTTGGGGGAGTTGTTAGCAGCTTGTGGTGGGTTGGGGCTGGGCATGCTGCTCAACACCCTACGATGCACGGGTCGCCCCCCACTTGCCGCAACAAAGAATGATGTGGCCCAATGTCGACAGTGTCAAAAAAACCCTATTCTAAAGGAAGAGAAAACATATCAAGAACACAAGTGAGAGGCGCCTGGTGGCTCAGTCGGTTAAGCGTCTGCCTTCAGCTCAGGTCATGATCCTGGGGTCCTGGGATCGAGTCCCGCATGGGGCTCCCTGCTCAGTGGGGAGCCTGCTTCTCCCTCTCCCCCCTGCTCATGCTGTCTCTCTCTCACTCTCTCTCTCAAATAAATAAAATCTTACCAAAAAAAAGAACACAAGTGATAGGATTAGCTGCCATCTGATACCATTAAATAAATATTTGTTGAACAAATAAATATTTGTTGAACAAATAAATGAATTAAAACTCCATCTGGGAACCCTATAATTTAAGCATGTCATGAAGAATTTGAATACTATGTAGGTACTACAGACTGAGAGATAAGACACGGACATAATCTTAGGTTTTGAATAAAATGATGCTACCTGGAGAATTAAGGAATGCATGGCAAGTGGGCATGGCAGAAGGAAACTGATATTTATTCAGTATCTACTGTATGCCAAGCACTGTCTATAGTTGTGTGAATTAATATTCACTACAGTCCAGTGAGCAAGGTATTAGCTCCATTAACTGTAGAGGAAAGAGACTCACAAAGGTCAAGTCAACTTGTCCAAGGTCACCCATCTAGTGAAAAAAATGGTACTAAGATTTAAACCCAGATACATCTTACTCTGAAGTCCAAGTTCTCTCCACTATGCTACGCTATCTACATGCTGTGACCAAATCGAGTAATGTCTCGGCCTCGAAGGATGAGCAAGAATTTGCCAAAGAGGGGAGAGGTGGGGAATAGGGCCATTCTAGGTATTGTAGAGCACGTGTAAAGGCCCTGTGGTGTGAAACAGTCTAGTTGGTGAGGCTGTGTGTGAAACAAATGGGACACGGCCAGGGCAGTGGGTGGGGGTGGGACCTGGCTAGCACAAGGGGTAGATGAGTAATGTGGCCACCATATAGCTAGGTCTTTTCTAGAAGTCAGCAGTTCTTAATTTTAGCCTTTCCTGAAGCTAACTAGAGCCACCTCATCCTCTGTTCCACATGGTTTGCCTTTTACCCAGTGTTAAAATTTCCATATTCCAAGCACAGAGGAATCTAAATATTGGTTTAGGGTTTAGTAAATCTTTTCTTCTTCTAGGACAGCAAACACGAGCTATGTAACTTACAACTCCCTTGACCAAGCGAGACACTCATTTTACAAGGCAAAATGAGTTATGGATGAATTTGGGAATATTTAAGCACCTGTTAAACAGCAGTGGGCACACAATTGCCCAGAACATAAAACTGTCGGGGAGCAGCATTAGCTTGTTAACTGTAATGCCAGTTAAATGTCATCCCCTGCTCAGGCTTTTTAATAGTTTCTTAAAAAATAAAAATAAGAAGTACTCAGTTGTACTTCCTAAGGCATTTCCTGTTTACAGGGTGTGTATTCTGACAGCTATGTTAGAAAGTGTGACCTAAGGGCTTTGGGATCAAATTGTCCTTTGAAGCTACTGGGTGCCAAGTGAGAGGATTACTCCCACCCAGGCTAGAGCTGGGTCTCCTGGCCCTGATCCTGGCTGTTCTGGATTCCCAACTCCTACATCCATACGGTCCTGTAATGACTACAAGGGGAGGAAGGGTGCATGGAGTTCTGGCGTCCACTCTGCTTCCATGGAATGGATCATTTCATTGGAAAAGCAGGACAGAATGATTTTCACAAAGGATTTTGCAGAGATTCCTGTTCTTCTTGGTCACAGAACAGAGGTTGCCAGGCCCAGATCACTGCTGATTTTCTCCACTCTCCCCTCCAACCTACCCCCAACATATTTCCCTGTTCTGGAAAAGTGCAAAAGGGCAGAACATGTTCCAGGCTGCTGGACATATGCCCAATTATTCTCTGGGACAAGGGATCCACCCCCGACGGTGATAAGTAAATGTATAGGCTTTTTAAAATACAGTCAACTTAAACACAATTTATCACTTTTAGGCTACTAATTCACTAATGAATGTTTCAGTATATTAAGAAATACCCAGCCAACCTGAAAGAGGTGACTATCATTTCACACAGAAAAAGATGAAGGCAGAAAGATGTTCATCACAGCATTATTTACAATAACAAAACCTTAAAAACACACTAACTCTATAATCACCAAATTTTAAAAGTATGATATATTCACAGTGAGATATTATGCAAATATTTATACTTAAGAGAGTTAGTAACAGGGGCACCTGGGTGGCTCAGTCAGTTAAGCGTCGGACTCTTGATCTCAGCTCAGATCTTGATCTCAGATCATGAGTTCAAGCCCTGCATTGGGCTCCACGCTGGGTGTGGAGCCTTCTTAAAACAAAAAAAAAAAATGAGTGTCGTAAGAGAATGCTTATATAAGACTGCTGAATAAGCAAAACAAGCTACATGATTATATATATGATGGATACTTCAACTGTGAAGAGCATGTACAGACAAAGGATCGGCAAGCTCGGTGCTGTGCTTGGGATCCATTTCCATCGGTTCTTGCAGCTGCTTTCCAAGAAGTCTTGAGCAGGGCAGGAGATATACTCACAGCTGTGGGCTCCTCAGCGTGGGCTTCTCAGCCCTGCAAAATGAGCAAGCCTTTCTTTCGTTCTCTCTGAAAAGTAGTCCAGTGTTGCATTCCTTAAAGTTGAAGTAGATATGGATGACCATCAGAGTGTTACTTCAAAGTATCAAGTCAATGCATACCAGCCTTCCAGTGTTTTAACAGGGGACAAGAGATGGGTGAATTTTCTGGAGCTAATTCGGAAAAACTTGAAGCCACTGTTAATGGATTAATCTAATCATGTTTTCTGAAGACATAACCAGCCATCAGCTGTTTAAAGTTCATAACTGGGGCTCCTGGGTGGCTCCGTCGTTAAGCGTCTGCCTTCGGCTCAGGTCATGATCCCATGGTGCTGGGATCGAGCCCCACATCATCAGGCTCCCTTGCTCCACGGGAAGCCTGCTTTTCCCTCTCCCCAACCCCCACTCTCTAATAAATAAATAAAATATTAAAAAAATAAATTTCTGGGGCGCCTGGGTGGCTCAGTTGGTTAAGCGACTGCCTTCGGCTCAGGTCATGATCCTGGAGTCCCGGGATCGAGTCCCGCATCGGGCTCCCTGCTCGGCGGGGAGTCTGCTTCTCCCTCTGACCCTCCTCCCTCTCATGCTCTCTGTCTCTCATTCTCTCTCTCT
>NW_023270447.1:1262304-1442816 GCF_011800145.1 Mirounga leonina | reverse complement strand
GGAAGCCTGCTTCTCCCTCTCCCACTCCCCCTGCTTGTGTTCCCTCTCTCGCTGTGTCTCTCTCTGCCAAATAAATAAATAAAATCTTAAAAAAAAATAAAGTTCATAATTGTTTTATTGACCAAAAAAAAGAAAGATCAGAAGGATGTATATAACAAGATACACCATGGATCAATTTTACTATCAGAAAAGGACAAACCTCTCTTATGTTGGAAACCCTTAGAGATAAAAGGAGCCTCAAAGAGGAGAGGAAAGAGGAATAAGGTCTCTCAGAGTGATTTTACATTCTTCTAATGACTTTAGATTTTTAATTTAATTTAATAAATTTTAATTTATTAATTTATTTGATAGGCAGACGCTTAACGAAGGCATCTCAGAGCAATTTATTTATAAATAGGAAATAATGTATAACTGATTAGTGTGGATAGTGACCAGAATGCCATTACTTAGTAAGAGTAGAAACAGTAGCAGCTAGTATAACCAAAATTTTTAAAAAAACAAAAAAAAAATTGAGTCTTATTCAGTTAAGATACTGGACCTAAGAAGATGAGCTGCTCACCATAAAATTCTCACCACGAGAGTCTGCAGCTTTCCACTGCAAACTAGAAAATGAAGTATCTTTCATCCTTATGTTCACACTCTGCTGTAATTGCTTACTAGTATTAGGAGCTGCGGACAGTAAGCAAAGAGATCGCCCCTATCATAGCATGGAGCCACCCCTCTCTGGTTAGCCCACCCCGTTCTCGATTTAATCCTCCCTTTCAAGTTGGGACACCTGCTTTCCTTAACGATCCCAGCCCTAGGGGAGGACTAACAGTGAGCAACGTCAAGTCTTCGGTATTGAAAAAAATATTAATCACATCAACTAATAGATTGCTGTCTATATCTATTTTTAAAACTACCTTGTGTGTCTTGAAAACTTATTGAGAGAAATAAAAAGGACCCCAAAAGTGTATGCTCTATGAAGCATTGAAACTTTAAAGCCAGCACGGCTCGTGATTAAGATCGATGGTGGGCATAAATCAGAAGCATGTTGTCAAAGATTAGTAGTTACTAAACCTATTTAGTGTCCTTCCAATAGGAAAAAAAAAAAGCAATCGTAGGATTTTTAATGGAGGTCTGGGCCATTAAGCCATTATGTAATTTTTATCTTTTCTTGCTCCTTTTGCCAGAAGGCACAGCAATATTCTCTGCAGTAAATAAATTTCCTCTGCCTCCAGCGTGCTGTGGGGTGCAATCCTGAGCCAGCCGCCTATCTCTTGGGACTCAGTTTCCTCATTTGGAAAGGAGGGAGTTGGTTCTTATGGGTCTGACATCTATGTTTCTCCAAAAGAAAATATTTAGAGAGTTTTAGGACATGAATCATCATATATCATCCATTCTAAGCCACGTTTAATTGCAAGACACACCATTATTTTATTTATCACTAAGAGAGGGAAAAAAATCCTGCCAACTAAATTATGACACAATGACTTACTCATCACCCCGTGACCCAGGAATTAGTCACACCAGCCTCTCACAGTTTTAAGTTATGGGACAATTCTCCTTGTCTTCAATTGCATCGCTCAGCTTTTCTTAGGCAATTACTTTGTGTATATATCAGTAACAAAACATAATACAAATTTTTATTTGTTTGGGGGTATATCTTCTTTTGTGGGTCCCCTAAAACACTTGGTTCTTGGGGGTTTTTTGCAAGTATATATGGAACTGTGGTGATTTCTCCAAAATAAATATCGGCTTCACTAGTATCAGATTCATGCCCCACTATTTCCACGCCTTCTACAAGTGCAATAACTTTTCATTTCAATGCCAAATGATAGCGTAAGTGTTGCAATTTCAGCAGCAACAGAGCTCAACGTGTTATTACGAACGGTGTACTTAACTCCACTGAAGTCATGACCACATGAAGAGATATGATGACGTTTGAGCCTGGGCAGAGCACGACAATCGCATCACGACTGCAGCCTAGCTGACCTCAGCAGAAACAAGCATCCCAACTGAGTTCAGAGATGTAAGACAATTGCGGGCTGGCATGGGGCACGCGTTCCAGAACCGATGAGTGGAGATAGGCCTCGCTCCCCTCAGGCGATGGGGGTCTAGTGCAGAGTGAACGTTCAGGAAGTACTTCCAGGTTGTTGAAGGACCGGAAGGGAAGGATAGGTGAAAGCGTGAATGAGCAAAGCAATGAGCAGCTAACTGGGAAGGCGGGGAGGGCAGCTCCCTGCCTTCTGTCAGGCTCTCCTGTTGGGTGGCAACCTAGCCTGCGGTCTTGGATCACCAGAGCAGGCTGGAATCACGAGTCTCCCAGACTTCCATCGAGGATTTGGCATCCCGGTCCGCCTTCCTTTTTCCCTCGCCACCATCTCTTACGCCTCTACCAAACAGTGAAGCGTCAATGTCCACGTGGAAGACTCACGTCCCATGGTCTTACTGTCCCCTGATTCCTCCAGGCCAGTGGCATGGCCCTCTTCTCTGCAGCGCCCCCCCCCACCGCCGCCGCCCACCAGCCCTCTTCCTCCTTGCCCTTGTAGTTCAACCACTCTATAACATTCCAGCTTTGACCTCTGACAGTCCTGTTTTTGGTGTTTGGGCCCCCAGGTGGCTACCAGCCATCTCCCAGGTTCATGTGCTCCAGGTTCAGGTGTCGCTCAAGCTGTGCTGACCTGTTCTTTTGCCATTCTCAGCAGCCCTGCCACCCCTCCCGGGTTCCCTCCAACCCCCGACATCTCCACTTTCAGCAAAACCATCTTCCTTTCTGAAGGGAAGATCCTTAGAAAAAGGAAAGTTCAACCTTCCTTTCTGAAGGTTGCCCAGGGGGTTCCAACCGCCTGGCTGTCCTTTTCTCAGGAATGTCCTTTTCTCAGGAATGTCCTTTTCTCAGCACAGCCAGGTGGTTGGAACCCCCTGGGCAACCTTCCCAGCACCTAAACACAGAAACCTCTGATTCCATCTTTCCCTCCTCCCCTGGTCCACAGTGACTTTTTCTCCAGGTCAAGGCTAATCCCTCCATCTGGCCTCTGCCTCCTCCTCGGGAAACTTTTGCTCTATTAATCATCCCCTCTACCTCCTTTACTCCGAGCTTCCCTCCCCTTGATCTTTCCTGACAGCATGTAAATATTTTCATCTCTACTCTTTAAAAACAGCCTCCACCCCTTCCACAGCACACTCTCTCCTAGCAATAGTCCCATTCCCTCTCCTTCATAGCCAAGTTTGTAAAGTCTACCCATTCCCGTTGTCTCTGCTTTGGGCTCCCATTCACCTGAAGGTCTACTGCAATCTGGCAAACATCCTCAGTGGGCCAAGAAAATTGTTCTCCAAGGTCACTACTGACTTGCATGTGGCCTGTCGGCATCTCCCCTTATCTCCCTATAGCACTTAATGCTGTAGAATCTCCCTCCTTAATATGGCTTCCCTTTTGGTTTCTGTGAGACCACTGTGTCCTTTTTCACATCTTTCTCTGTATGTTCTTTGACCAGTCAGAAGAAGGCTCTGTCTTCAGCCTTTGTCTCTCCTACTCTACATATGAACTCTCTTTGGTGGTCTTCAGTCAAACATCCAACTTCAGCTTCCACATATGACCTCAGTCCCAAATCTATTCCAAATATGTTGAACTCAAACTTCTCTCCAGAGAGATGAGAACAGGTCTCCATTAAACCCATCATCTTCCCCCATAAACCCATTCCTCCTTCTGCCTCAGTGGCCAGCATCACCGTCCACGTAATTGTCAAGCTGGAAATGTGACCATCCCCTTGTTCTTGTCCTTCTCTGGCCTGTGCCTCTAGTCAGTTACTTAGGCTTCTAGAGCCTTCTCCTACTCTCTCATGAATCCATTTCCACTGCTTTTACTTTAGTGAGGCTTTCGTCATCCATCACCTGGATCATTATAGTGGACTGCTAATTTCTTCTTCTCCAATCTATCTGCCAAATTACTGCCAGAATGATCTTTCTAAAATGCAAATCAGATCATGTTATTTCCCTGCTTAAAATACTTTGATGGCTCCCTAGTAGCTTTCAAGATAAAATTAAAACCCCTTAAATACCTAATCCTTCATAATATGCCCCGGCCTACATGTTTGGCCCTTATTCCACTAAGTACCCCAACACTTTCCTTTTTCTAATCGTACTTAACCATATGCACAGGATGTCTGGTGCTTCTGGGCCCCACCCTCGGATGCTCTCCTACTCTCTCCTCATTGGTCCAGCTAACTAACCACTAAATATCCTCCTCGAACATCTCTTCCTCTAGGAAGCCTTCCTTAACTCCCTGATTAGCCGCCACTCCTCTGTTGGATTTAAATATCTCCAGGATAACACCACCCACTTGTCATATGATAAATTTCCATACATGTTTGGTACAGTTTCTGGGCTTTCCATTCTGTTTCATTGATTATTTGCCCACCCTTTGGTCAATGGCACAGTATCTTTTTTTTTTTCTTTTAAAGCAAGACTGTCACTTATTTTTTATTTTTTTTTTAAATTTGTTAGTTAACATACAGTGCAATATTAGTTTCTGGAGTAGAATTCAGTGACGCATCACATACGTACAACACCCAGTGCTCATCACAAGTGGCCTCCTTAATACCCATCCCTTGCCCACCTCCCTCCATCAAACCCTTAGTTTGTTCTCTGTCGTTAAGAGTCACTTATGGTGGGGGCGTCTGTGTGGCTCAGTCGGCTAAGAGTCTGACTTTTGATTTCGGCTCAGGTCATGATTTCAGGGTCGTGGGATTGAGCCCCGTGTCGATCTCTGTGCTCAGCATGGAATCTGCTTGTCCTTCTCCCTCTGCTCCTCTCCCCTCTCTCTCTCTAAAATAAATAAATAAAATCTTAAAAATAAAGAGTCACTTATGGCTTTTTCCTTCTCTCCTTTTCTATTTTCCCCCTTCCCATATGTTCATCTGTTTTCTTTCTTAAATTCCACATATGATTGGGATTATATGGTATTTGTCTTTCTCTGACTTATTTAACTCAGCATAATACACTCTAGCTCTATCCATGTCATTGCAAATGGCAAGATTTATTCTTTTTGATGGCTGAATAATATTCCATTGTGTGTGTTTGTGTGTATATATATATGTATGTATATATGTGTGTGTATATATATATACATATATATATATACCACATCTTCTTTATTCATTCATCAGTCAATGGACATTTGGGCTCTTTCCTTAGTTTGGTTATTGCTGATAATGCTGCTATAAACATTGGGGTGCAGGTACCCCTTTGGATCCCTACATTTGTATCTTTGGGGTAAATACCCAGTAGTACAATTGCTGGGTCATAGGGTAGCTCTATTTTTAACATCTTGAGGAACCTCCATACTGTTTTCCAGAGTGGCTGCACCAGTTTGCATTCCCACCAACAGTGTAAGAGGGTTCCTCTTTCTCCACATCCTCTCCAACATCTGTTGTCTCCTGTGTTGTTAATTTTAGCCATTCTGACAGGTGTGAGGTGGTATCTCATTGTGGTTTTGATTTGTATTTCCCTGATAGTGAGTGATGTTGAGCATCTTTCCATGTGTCTGTTAGCCATTTGTATGTCTTCTTTGGAAAAGCGTCTATTCATGTCTTCTGCCCAGTTCTTAACTGGATTATTTGTCTTTTGGATGTTGAGTTTGGTGAGTTCTTTACAGATTTTGAATACTAACCCTTTATCAATTATGTCACTTGCAAATATCTTCTCCCATTCCGTAGCTGCCTTTTAGTTTTGTTGATTGTTTCCTTTGCTGTACAGAAGCTTTTTGTCTTGATAAAGTCCCACTAGTTCATTTTTGCTTTTTTTCCCCTTGCCTCGGCGACAAATTAGAGAGATAACGGTATCTTGTATTGATTTATACTTGTACTGATTTATACTAACTTGATATGCAGTAGGGCAAATGCTCCCAAACTTGTTTTTCTTCAAAATTGTGTTGCAGATTTATGGCCCTCTGAATTTAGATTGAACTTGCCAAGTGCCATTCAAAAAACAAACAAAACAAAACAACACTTGAGGATTTTGATTGGAATTACACTGAACTTATAAATTACCCTGTGAAGATGTGACATCTTTACTGTGTCTTCCTTTCACAAAATACAGTACCTCTCAGTAATTGTTGAGGTATTTGTTTTTATAGCTCTTTCCATGATTGTCTTATACATCCTTAGGTTAGAGTCAATCCTTTTTTTTTTTCTTAATTTTTCCTGGTAGGAAACATCATTTTTAAATTATAGTTTCTAATGGTTTGTTTCTCCTATATAAGAATGCAGTTGATTTTTGCGTTTTGATTTTGTTTCTATGGATTTTGCTGGATTCTCTTATTTTAATAGTTTGTAGATTATCTTGAATTTCCTATATAATTACATATATTGTGAGTAACAATGGTTTGTTTCTTCTTTTCAAATCCTTACACATTTAATTTCTTTTTATCTTAGGGTTGCTTGCTAAGCCCTCCAGCACTCAATTTAATAGAAGTAGTGATGGTCGACATGTTTGTCTTTTTCCTGACTTTAAAGGGAATGCTTCTAACAAACATTATTGTTTGCAATAAATTTTGGGTGGACACCTTTTATCAAGTTAAAGAAGTTCCTTCCATATGAATTTGCTAATTCTACCATAAATTAAATTTTATCAAATGTTTCCTCTGCATCCATTGCAATGATGATTTGGTGGTTTTTTCCTTTAATATATAAATGTAGTGAATTATATTAATAACATTTTTTAAGAGAGAGAGAGCACAAGCAGGGGGTGCGGCAGGCAGAGGGAGAGGGAGAAGCAGGCTCCCTGCTCAACAGGAACCCCGATGAGGGGCTTGATCCCAGGACTCTGGGATCATGACCTGAGCTGAAGGCAGACTCTTAACCAACTGAGCCACCCAGGTGCCCCTATTAATAGCTTTTCTAATGTTCTAGCATTGTATTCTGGTATACACCCAAACAGATCATAAATGTTAATTCCAGTGCATTGCTGAATTTAATTTTCTACTAAATAATTAGGATTTTTACATCTATATTTATGAGAGATGGGTTGATAATTTTCCTTTTCTATCTATCCTTGTCTGGTTTTGATATCAAAATTCTGTCAGCATCATATAATGAGTTGTAGTCATCTTTTATTTTTCTGTTCTCTGAAACAGATTGCCTGGGATTATGTTTCTCTTTTTCTTAAGTGACAAATCTCTGTCAGATTTGCTTATAAACCAGTCTAGCCCTTTTGTATTTTGTTTCACTTTTGTAGGTAGATTTTAAACTACCAATTCAACTTTTTAAAAATAGCTATAGCTCTCTAATTAGATTTTCTATTTTCTCTTGAGTCAGTTCTAGTAGGTTTCATTTTTCTAGAGAACTGGACATTTCATATAAGTGTTCAAATTTAGTTGAATGAAGTTTTAACATTCTCTTATTTTTTAAAAGTTCTACTATATATGTAGTGATTTTCCCTTTTAATCTGTCAATTTTATTAGTCTTTCAAAGCACTAGCTTTCTTTTTTAAGATTTATTTATTTTAGAAAGCGAGAGAGAGAATGCAAGCATTGGGGGGGAGGGGCAGAGGGAGAGGGAGAAATCTTCAGCAGACTCCTCACTGAGTGGGAAGCCCGATGAGGAGCTTGATCTCATGACCCTGAGATCATGACCTGAGCCGAAACCAAGAGTCAGATGCTTAACTGACTGCACCACTCAGGTGCCCTTCAAAGCACTAGCTTTCTGGGGCGCCTGGGTGGCTCAGTCGTTAAGCGTCTGCCTTCGGTTCAGGTCATGATCCCAGGGTCCTGGGATTGAGCCTCGCATCGAGCTCCCTGCTCAGCAGGAAGCCTGCTTCTCCCTCTCCCACTCCCTCCCCCTCTGCTTGTGTTCCCTCTTTCACTGTGTCTCTCTGTCAAATAAATAAATAAAAATCTTAAAAAAAAAAAGCACTAGCTGTTTTCTTAATCATTTCCATTGTAACTTTGTTTTCTATTTAATTTTTTTGAAAGATTTTATTTATTTATTTGAAAGAGAATGAGAGAGCACAAGAGGGGGTGGGTCAGAGGGAGAAGCAGACTCCCCACCGAGTGGGGAGCTTGACTCGGTGCTTGATCCCAGTACTCTGGGATCATGACCTGAGCCAAAGGCAGACACTCAACCAACTGAACCACCGAGGAGCCTCTGTTTTCTATTTAATTAATTTCCCCTCCATATTATTTCTTTTATTATTATATCTCCTCCATATTATTTCTACTTCCTTTGTGGGTATGCTGTGTGTGCTGTTTTACCAGTGTCCTGAGTTGGACATATGGCTCATTAATTTCTAGACTTTTTTCTTTTCTAACGAAGCATTTTAAAGCTTTTGTAAGTTTCTCTCTGTAATTTCTCTGTAGCTTTTGCTGCATCAAACAAGTCTTAAAATACAGTTTCTTTAGTTTCTACATTATCTAATCTTGGTTATATATAAGATTATATAAATATAGTTATTTATTTCTCTGAACCATTAATTATAATTTATTCCTAATGTTCTTTAAAAGTATTTTAAATTTTCCTAATTTATGGAAATCAAGGTTAGGGTTTTTTTTTTTTTAAGATTTTATTTATTTGACAGAGAGAGAGAGCACAAGCAGGGGGAGCAGCAGGCAGAGGGAGAGGGAGAAGCAGGCTCCCCGCTGAACAGAGAGCCCGATGCGGGGCTCGATGTGGGGCTCGATCCCAGGACCCTGGAATCACGACCCGAGCCGAAGGCAGACGCTCAACGACTGAGCCACCCAGGCGCCCCCAAGGTTAGGGTTTTTAACAAGTAACTTTCAAAGTAAGTTTTCTTGTAGTTTGGAGGCTGTGATCTCTATGATACTATTTGTTGTCGTCTGGGCTGAGATAGATAGCTTTATGATGCCATCAGAGGCCTGCATCCTTCCATCTTTCTGTTTTGTCATCCTAATACGATGCTTCTGTCACATACCTTCTTTGTATTTCTCACTGTTTCCAGGAAGATGGTTTGCACGTAACAGCTGAAGTACAACGTACCATGCTGCATAAGAAGGAATCAACAGCCCAGACTGAATAATCATTAGATTTGTCATGAAATCCATGAAATAGTATCTCTCTCTTTTCATCAGCTTCTTCCTCCCAGATAGAGTTCAGAATCCTGTTCCGGAATTGCTCATCGGAAGCCTGGGCTCTATCTCATGCCCCAGCTCTGGACCTTAAGGCCTGCCTCCAACATTAAGCATTTAGGAAATATTTGTCAAAGTAAAGAATGCATAATTAAAAAGGAATGAATACTCTCAGCATGCTAATCTTGCAAGCCCCAAACCAGAAACGGATGGTAAATGTCGCAAACAGCAATTCAACACTCTTACTAAAGCTATGGGAACCGAAACACGAGTGACTTACAGCGCAAGCAGAAGCATCATGTACTGCATAGTCTGGCTTGGGGGGACAATTTCTAAACAACAACTTTCTGGAAGTCTCTCAAACATATACATTCATGAATCTTCTGGCCGACCTGTCCCACGTGATTTTTCCATTGTTCACGACGTAAGCGGCGTCTGTCTACTCAGGACAGCTGCAGCTCCACACCGGGTATTAGCCACAAAGCAAATCTAGATGATCGAGCCAAAGGCACATGGAATTGGGGAGTGGGAGACGGAAGTTTAGGGCAGATGATTTGGATTATATCTTGCAGGTGGTGTTTGGCTGTCCCCCGGCTGCACCCTTCTACCTTGCCTTGGTCAAGTCCACACAGTTTGGGTGTGGTTGCTCATAAATATTCCCAAAGAGCAATGGCGATTCTTTTGGATTCCTGACCACACCATCTCTGTTGTGGGAGAACTATGGGGTGTGTGTGCAGGCCTCTCAATGAAGTTTTAATCAAAGCACTGTTTCCTTCCCATTGTTGCTTTTGGAATGGCCTTGTTCTCTGAGTCCAAGCTTTGACCACGGCCCCTCCGCTGAATTTTTCCATAGCAGCTTTGGATTTCTGCCCCACCCCCTCCCATCTGCACGTCCCCATTTCCTCTCTCTCTGTTTTGGCTCCGAGTGGTTCTTGGTAAAGTGGTTGAGAAGTAACAAACCCAAAATACCTTAAGTAACAAATGAGTCACCATACTTCAACGGCAGATCTCTGAAGATCAGCCGGATATGTTAGGGGATAAATAGCAGAAGAGGTGACTGCCCAGAGAAAGAGAGAGGGAGGAAAATAGAAACAAAATGAACAAGTTGGCAGAGGTGGCTGACAGCAGCTGAGTCGGTGGAAGGGGCGGGGAACTTGGGTGGATTGCAAAGGTGAGATCAGCATTGTGGCTTGTCACACCCTGGCTGACTCAGGCTAAGTGCGGGCCCCTCGGGAACTGCTAATACTGGGCTGTCTAGTAAAGCTCAGCTGGATAAGTCACCTGACTGCTCTCTTCTGTTTACAAGTTCTGGGTCCCGGGGCTTGGAATTCTTTGTTCAGGTTGCGGCAAGGCTGCTAATCAGGGACACAATGATGTTGCTCCAGGGCCATTCCCTTTCTGGTCACGTGGTATCTGGGTGACAAGAGTCAGGGTGTAACCCAAATGACTTCTTGGTACTTTTCAGTCAGTTGGGATTTTTTAGAATGCATATTTTCCTAAGACCTGATCTTGAAGTATAATAGTGGTGCTGGATGCCGGCCCAAGGCTAAGCTAAGGCTGCAGGCAGAATGGGGGGGCGCGCACACACACGATGGCCAACTCAGGCGGTGGCTGTGCTGAGGGATGCAGGGACGCTGCCGCACCAGGATGGGCTTGGCTGAGAAGCCACCAGGGCGTGTGTCTTGCTTAGGACATGACTCCTACGGAGGCCGAAGCCTTGGAACATGTCTAAT
The DNA here is from genome assembly GCF_011800145.1 of Mirounga leonina. NCBI lineage: Eukaryota > Metazoa > Chordata > Mammalia > Carnivora > Phocidae > Mirounga > Mirounga leonina. Next base: position 1,432,022 of record NW_023270447.1, on the reverse strand, counting down.
GGTCTGATTTCGTGGGGATCTGGCTGACCAGCCCACAGTCCTTCTCGACGACTTTTAAACTGTCACAAGAAGCCAGAAAGAAAAAACACGTGCTCAAGGAACAAGGGCCAAGAGGCACGCAGTACCACTAAAGTGAGATTCCAGGAGAATCTTTTGGAAAAAGACAAAAAAAAGGTATAAAATGTCCCCTGAGATAGGCTGTCTCAGATCATGGGGATGACAGGATTTGCTCACAAGCTGGTTCTCGTTTTAGGACAAAACCAGGAAGTTTGGAGACTAGCTTAAAAACAGAGGAAAACAAAATAAGTTGATTTGGGTTTTTTATGCCTGCAGCCAAGTTCCGCTTCAGTTGACCCTGCAGGGGGGCCGGCCTCAGCCTTGGGTTTCATCTCTAGCAGCCCTCCTGCCCCTATCCCGCATAAGTGCACAACCAGATGCCATGACTCGGAAAGAGCGGAGCTTGATCTCAAGAGGAAGTGGGGAGACTTAAAGCTAACGAGGCTCGGCAGCTAGATAGAAAACAACTACAGTCCCTGTGAAGAAAGACCAGAAGTCAAGACCTGATCAGGGCAAACTTTCTGATCCCTGTTAAGTTCCTAAAAAAGTGTTGCCTCTGCTCACTTCGACCCTCTCCCAGCAGAGCCAACCGGTGAATTACTGAATATCCTTCTTGGAAATGATACATGCAAATTGCCTCCGGCCATATGCTTGGCCTCAGAAGTCTTCATTTCAAAATGCTTTTTTAAGATGCTATAAACAATATATGCTTATTATGAAAATAAACAGAAACAAAAAATTAGCCACAGTTCCAACACTCAAATGTTAAAGTGTTTCCTTACAGTTTTTTTTACAGGCATAGATTTATTCTTTTAACACAGTCGCTCTCATTCTGTATATAGGATTTTGTACACTGCTTTTTGCTAAGTATATCTTACTGTTTTTTCCTGCTATCATATGGAAAATTATATTATTATTATTATTATATATTATATATAATAACTCTGCTATATATGTAACTGTTATATATAATAATTCTGTTATTAAAATTATTAATTATGGTTACATAACTTTCTATTATATATATATATATAGAATTAACTTAACCCATAGAGTTAACTTAATCACTCGCTCTGTTTTGGACATTATATTTGTTTCCTGTTTTTAAAACTCTGAGTCTTTATTTAATTAATGTACACAATTTGGAGATTTTCCCATCAGCCCATCACTTAGCCAGGGGAAGTCCCTGTAGGACAAGACAATCGGTGGGAGCTGCCCTTCAGACTCTATGGGGGAATCTCACCCCTCTTGAGCTGTAAGATTCATGGATTTCTGGTACAGGGGTCTTAAAGGACATAGAAATTGCTTAAGGCATTATCATTAGCATCTAGCTGTGTATTTCTCTGCCAGATGTGGCCACAAGTTCTATCTCCAGCTCCATATTTTCCAGCATCCTGGAGATAAGACAAAATATTTCCAGTGAGCGGAAAAAACAGTAAAATGGAGGACGGGGGCTACACTTGGTGTGACAAAGCTGAGGATCTCATTTAAAAGAACATGAAGTGTCTGTCTCTTATTCTGGTTTCTTACTGGAGCATTCTGATTTCTTTGGGGCTTTCCTGGCAAGGCCACTTGCTGGAGAAGTGTGGTTTGAGCAACAGAGTTGGGGCAGCAGAAGCAGGAAGAGTTGGCAGCATTCAGGATGGGCAGAGTCAACTATGGGTATAATTTATCATTTACCAAATAGCTTGTGTATGGTTGTCATTAAATATTTCATGCAAATGCTGTATTCTTTCAAAGGCAAGATCTGTGTCATATATAGTTCCCAAGCATCATGGAGGAGAATGTGCTGCATACCAAGCACTTCTTAGTGATTATTTCATTTAAGAATGTGAACAATCCCAAGTTAAGTGCTATTTTCCCCATTTTGCATGAGGCAATTAAACCACAGAGAAGTGAAATAATCCTCCCAAAGGGAAATGGCTAATAAATGTTTGAGCCAAGACTAGAACCCAGGGCTAACTTTAAAGCCTGTGGTCTTTGCAATATATCATGCCACCTCTCTTGTTAAACCTAATGGATAAACATAAAAGATGAGTTAATACTCATTGATAAAAGGTGGGGCTTTCTCTGAGTTCCGGAAGTCATCATTATGGACAGGTAGGATCCTTCATAGCATTTTCTTGAGGCCCTAAGGACAACCCATGAAGACTAGCAGTCAGCCAAATCAACTGTGGAAAAGGGGCTTGTCATAAGGTGGTTTTATTCTTTTTAAAGATTTTATTTCTTTATTTGAGAGAGAGAGTCAGCACAAATGGGGGGGAGGGGCAAAGGGAGAGGGAGAAGCAGGCTCCCCGCTGAGCAGGGAGCCCGATGTGGGGCTCCATCTCAGGACCCTGAGATCATAACCTGAGCCGAAGGCAGACACTTAACCTACTGAGCCACCCAGGCGCCCCCATAAGATGGTTTTAATGACCCCATGGAGGCTCTGACAACAAGAGCCCATAGGGAGCTTCCACCTCCCATTTTGTCCAAGGCCAGTCCTTGAGACATATTATGGTTGATAGAAATGAAAACAATTAGTTTACTGTGCTTTTTAATACCTGAATAACAGAATGATTAGATCATAACATAAGTGTTTTCCCACTAGACTTGAGTTTTGTGAAGCCAAGGACCATACCTGTCTTCTTCATTGCTATATTCTCACTCCTAAATTAGTGCTTCATCCACAGTAGATGCTCAATAAAATTTGTTAAATGAATGAATGAAAATAATATCTTACCAAGTCTGTGCCAAAGGTGTCTACTGGAGTTAAGGATGTTTCATGATCAACTCCCCAGGTATGGATGTGTTTCTCAGGATGTACCATCTGAATTGAGGTGGCCCAAAGCAGGATTGATCAGGGAGTGTGTGCAATCAGCTTCCATTTTTAAAATATTCATAATAAACTCTTGGTTGGGAAGCATGTAGCCATCTGACTTGGGAAGTGAAGAGTTTCCTTTTTCCCCTGCTCTTGCAGCATGGAGTGAAGATAAACATTCTCTTTTTCTCTTGCCCTTGATTCCTCAATCAAACTGGATTTATGCTAAGCTTAGGAAGAGAATCCCTCCTGCAGAGAGTGCCTACAGCATCCTGCTTATTCCCCAAAGGGAAAATTTGGGCTGAAAGTATACATTAAGCCCCATCATTAAGCAATTAATATTGTGCCCAAGAAGCAAAAAGTAAGAGCATTACAAGTTTATTTTGTCATAATCCTACATCTCCCAAATGTGTAAACTCCAGGAAAGTCCAGATCCCCAGCAGGAACCCATCTGCTATATTTCTGGTGTGATACTCTTCTGTTTATATTTGCTCATTTCTCTCACCAAGTGCCAGGAAAGAAAAAGTGATATTTAAAAAATTCATCTGCTAGTATTTATGCAAACACATTTCTCTCCAAGTGTGGGTTGAGCAATGTGAGTGAAGCAGATGCAAATGCCTCCAAGGGACCACACTGTCACTTTAATAAAGAGAAGAGAGAAATATATATGCCTAGAAGAGTTAAAGCAACTGTCCTCTGACCAGCCACACTCAATGGGGAGAAGGTGTGGGTCTTGAGCCCCAGATTTGGAGGCTCATTTGAATTTGTCAATGAATTTCTGGAGCTTCTCTGCACTGACCAGTTAGGAGATTATAAAAGCTTAAGATTCCTGGTTGAGGATGTAACAGTAAACAATTATAAGAGAACATGTCACTGACATGAGGAGAAAAGGGAAGAAACTTTGGTTGATCCTCAGTTGTGTGCCAAACTTTTTGCTAAGTGTTTTACGCACATTATTTCATTTAATTCCGACAGCTTTCTTATGATACGATCGTCCTCGTTTTTCAGAACCAGTATCACAGTGGCCAAATAATTTGCTCAACATCATATAACTTAGGCTATTTTGAAAATCCATGCTCTTTCTCCTATATCATACATAAGAAGCTTCTACGGCTTAAAATCTAATGTTATATGTGTTTGTCTTCTAAATACTTAGCATTTAGGGGCGCCTGGGTGGCTCAGTTGGTTGAGGGTCTGTCTTCGGCTCAGGTCATGATCCCGGGGTACTGGGATCGAGTCCCTCATCGGGCTCCCTGCTCAGCGGGGAGTCTGCTTCTCCCTCTGCCTCTGCCTGCAGAGAGCCATCTTCTCCCCACCCCACACCCCCGCTCGTATGTGCATGTGCACTCTCTCTCTCTCAAATAAATGAAATCTTTTTTTTAAGATTTTATTTATTTATTTGACAGAGAGAGAGAGCAGGAACACAAGCAGGGGCAGTGGGAGAGGGAGAAGCAGGCTTCCAACTGAACAAGGAGCCCAACGCGGGGCTTGATCCCACGACCCTGGGATCATGACCTGAGTCGAAGGCAGATGCTTAACGATTGGCCACCCAGGCGCCCCTCGAATAAATAAAATCTTTAAAAAAAATAATAAATTGCTAGCATGTGTGGAGTGCTTACTGTGAAATAGGCAAAAGTCAGAGTTCTTCATATACGTTAACTTTGTAATCATCTTATGAGGTAGATACTGCTATTATCTAATCCTCCATTTTAAAGATGGGGAACTGAATTTTCAAGCAAATAAACTTGTCCAAATCACAAGGAAATAGCAGAACTCAGTCTGGACCCCCAAGTCCGTGCATTTAAGCACGGCAGTATACTGCCTCTCCTTTGAGGAGTCCTTCTAAGCACATTCTAGAATCCCACTCTCCCCTTCAACCATCCCAAGCTTACACTGATATGCTATTCAGCAAACATAGCAATTCAATTCCTCTCTTTTTTTTTTTTTAAATTTATTTATTCATGAGAGACAGAGAGAGAGAGGCAAAGGGAGAAGCAGGCTCCCAAGGAGCAGGGAGCCCAATGTGAGACTCGATTCCAAGACCCTGGGATCATGACCTGAGCTGAAGGCAGCCGCTAAACCATCTGAGCCACCCAGGCGCCCTCAATTCCTCTCTTAATCTCTCTATGGCTCACATCCCAGAGGCCTGCCTGGAGGCATCCTGCCTCAGGCAGGTCAGGACTGTTACTACAAACTTGAAAAACCACCTGGGTAATCTACACTCTTTAGAAGTTCAAGACCCAAGCACTGTGATTTCAGTTTCCCCTTAGTACAAAGAGAGATTCCTCTGGTTGTGATAGAGGCTGGTAGGCCTCCTCTTCCAGCCCGATGCTAGGAGGAGGCTGGAAGAGGAGGCCACGTGCCAGGCCCGGAGCCCCCTTGCCCTCTCCTGGCCCCTCCTGTCCAGGTCTCTGCCTGAAGGAGAATGAAATAAATTAGAAGAATCAAAGCAGGACAGCTCTTCCCCATTCCCTGTGAAATCCCTTGTTAGCCTACCATGTTTAAAAGAGCATAGCGGTGACGAGAGAGCCAAGGACCTGGTCTCAGAACCACGAATACCACTTAGAGAGAAGCAAGCACAGGATGGGAAGAAACTGAAAGACTGAGCCTTAACCCAAAGACACAGAGTTAGGCCTAAAGAAACTGCTTAAATCAGTGAATGACTAAATTTTAAAACCTATTGAACTAAAATTAGTTTTTTCCCCTCTTGCTACCCAGCAGGTGCAGGCTCATAAGAGATATCAGGGTGATTCAGAGAGAAAAGAAACTATGTGTTGTTTAGACAACTGAGTGGAGTGAGTAATTGTGAATCCTGGTTTACACATGAAAGGGTAAGCAGATGTGAGTTTCAGCAGTCAAAATCAAAAGCAGAGAGGCTCCTAGGGCTTCACTCCCTCCCTTCTCCATAGCAGAGGGGGGTGGGAGCCCCAGGACCTTTCTTTGAAGACCTGGTCTCTCCCCCAGTGAGGTCCACATACTTATATTTAGACAATAAAAGAACACGTTCAATGGGGTGCCCGGCTGTCTCAGTCGGTAGAGCATTCTACTCTTGACCACAGGGTCATGGGTTTGAGCCCCACGTTGGGTGTAGAGATTACTGAAAAAAAAAAAGAACACGTTCACTAACCTCAACCACCGTGTTCAGTGTGGGTAAACTGCCTGTGTTTTTTCTGGTGAGGTCAGTGATGATGGTGGCCTCCTCTAGGCCCAAGGAGTAGAATTGCAGCCAATTTCTATTGCCCGTGGGTGACGAGGACACTGACCACCACAGCGGGGTAACCCTCAGCTGAGAAGGAAGACCTAAGGTTCCAAGCACCCCTCATTCCCATCACAAGAGGAAGGTGCTGAAGACCCCCTGAGGAGAAGGAAAGAGACAAGCAAAGCTGTCATGAGAGACTGAGGAATTAGTCTCAGCAGGCGTCTAGAAGGTTAACACATCTCGGGGTAAAGGGGCTCAGGGCTCTATGTGGCAGAAGGTTGCCGTTACTCTGTACATGGAAAACGAGAAAAGAAGACTCTTCTTCTCCAAGTACAGGAATGAGCCTTTCTATCTCTGTCCATCCTCCCTGATGACAGGCAGCAGAAAGTATAGTTGATAGGCGCCCAGATTGGGAAGTTCAAATCCCAGTTTTGTCACTTCCTTCCTGTATAACCTTGGGCAAGTCACTTAACCTCTCTTAACACCTTACATGTGTACTTTCAACTGTAAAATGGGAGAAACTAATAGTACCTTCTTTATAGGATTGTTAGAGGAATAAATAACGCATATAAAGCCCAAAGAACAGTTCCTGGCATAGAATAGGCCCTCGATCAATTTGGCAATGATTACTTTTCTGACAAGGATAAAATGGTATGGTTTTGAAGTTTCTTCTAGTTTAAGGTATCCCTAAATTTATTGACAGGTGATTGAGGGTAAACTCTAAGAGGATTTCTCAACAAACAAGTCATAGACTATCTCCCTCCACAGGCCAATGACCTTCTCAGGGACCTGCAGCCCACACCCTGGAAAAAAAAAGTGTTCATTCAGATCCTTCAGCAAAAGAGGGTTTCAAAATGAGTTTGACATCCTGACCCTTCGTGTCACTGGACAGTCTGATAACCGTGTTGTGTCAGAAGAGAGTACGGGACTACTCTTTTTTTCCCGCTGAAGGCTGAGTTCAGGATCAGGCCAGTCTTCATTCAGAATGGGCGCGTCAGCAAGACAACAATACTCACGGAAGGAATGTGGAGTCAGTTTTAACTGTTAGGGTTTAAACATTGGTTTCTTGGCTTCCTAACTACAAGAGCCGAAGAGAGTGGTCTTTAAAAATAGGGGGATAGCAGTGGGGGATGGGATAGCTGGGTGATGGGCATGAAGGAAGGCACTTGATGGAATGAGCACTGGGTATTATATGCAACCGATAAAGCACTGAATTCTACCTCTGAAACTAACAATACACCATATGTTAATTAATAGAATTTAAATTAAAAAAAATTTTTTTTAATTTTTTTTAAATATTGGGCTAATAATACCTACATAGTAGGGTATGGGGAGGGAGAGTTAAATTATTTCTATAAAGTGACTAGCATAGTGCTGGCGCTCAATGTCAGTTCCCACTTCCTCTTCCCCCATTTCCTGCTGAGATACAGAGTTAGCCTACAGCGCGGGGAGGGGACAGTCATCAAATAATGTGTTAGTTCATTTTCCTCCCACTTTTCTGAGGCAAGAGATCATGAAGATGGGAGGAAACAAGCACCCATTGTTCTAATCTTTTCTACCTGGTGAAAATTGTCCGTCTTTCTCTTCCAGTACTTAAAAAAAAAAAAAAAAAAAGATCCAAGTCCAGCTGATACCGAATTTATCTAGCTACTCTAAGATCATCTTGATTAACCTAGGTAAAAGGTCCTGTGGCTCTCTATTGAAGGTGGAAACAAATAAGGCCTCAAGAAAATCTACCCCAATACGGCCCCTCCCAAGGTTTGCAGGATGTGTGCAAACCCAAGGGGGCAGGCCGGACAAGTGAGGCCAGGGGTCAGGCTCGGCCTGGGCACCGTGATGCTTCATTATCAAGGGAGGTCATACACATCCTGCTAGCTTCTTACCAGAGTTTAAGGACAAAGCTGAGTCTGCAACTAGTCCCCTCCAGCTGTATTAATTCACAATCATAGAGCCCTTTTTCCCCACTTGGATCCATTCAGGCACCCAACCACCAAATCTCCAAGGCTTCACCCTACTTTCCCACCTGCTCCATTTTCTTCAACTGCCAGAGAACTTCCCAGAGGTGGAGCGGAGGTCAACAACCTGGGGCCCCTTGGACGGGAGGAGTCGCTGACTCAGAAAAGTACCTGCCGCGGAGTCCAGAAGCCACTTCCCAGAGAGGACAGAGGCACCCAATGCTGGGTTCCTGGACCACCACTGATTTGGCCCAGAACCTCAAAGCCTTCCGTGCCCATTTCCCAGCATGTGGGAAGGCTAATGACAGCAAAGGAAAATTGCTACCTACTACCCCGCCTGTCATTGCTCTAAGTGCGAATGACTTGATCAACTTGAAAATGCTGTGGAGATTAATGAGTATTTACTGTGCATTTTGAGATAAAAGGTGCCAAGATGACCTCGCAGGGCTGAGGCAAACAATAGGGTGTCAGCTGGGGTGCAGTGAAGATTTGACAGACTGTTCCTTGATCTGGTCCACAGAACTTTAAATTTTTGTCAAGGTAGAACATTTTAGATAACAATTATCTTTTTTTTTTTTTCCTTTGTAAAGTACCTCAACCTCACTCCTTCCAAGTCGGAGGCGTCATGAACAGCTGTGTTGGAATACAAAACCCTCTTCTCCCAGCTGAATTGTTCAGGACTGCAATTTAAAAACAGAGTGAGCATCTTTTCGATTCGTCTTCACACCATGCCTACAAAGGGGATAGTATCTACCTTCTTTCTTTTCTTTCCTTCTCTTTTTAACAAAACAAGTAAAATTTGCAGGGGTTGAGACTCTCCTCAGCTTTTGATCCTGTTCAGCTTCTGCCCTGAACGTCGCCTTTGCTTTTCTTGGCTGGGCTTTATTTCACACTCATTTTGGAAATGGAGATGTTTATTTGCTCAGGGGCCCCTTAGTTGCCTCTCTGCTCAAACTTCAAGAGCACAACAGAAAAGATGGAAACGATCATTTGCAATCGGCCCTCCCAAACATTGGGTGTCGGTAAGGGAGGGCAAAGCAGGCTAGAGGAGGCCTTGGCTGCCACGCTCACAAGAGCAGCGTGAAGAGGAGGAAGTGGGAAGAGGCCCGGTGCCTGCGGTGGAGACTATCAGCCAAGTCAGCACCTACAGGCTGGTGAAGGCAGCCAAAGAGCATGTGCCTGGTGGCCCACAGGGAAACTGCCAGAGCAATCAGTAACCAGGGGCTGGCGGGCCGAATTTCTGCCCACTGTCTGCTCTCCTGGACGCTGTTGGTGAGACAGACATCCTTTGGGGTCGGGAGGCTGCTTCTTGTGGGCCTAAAGTCTCTGCCTCGTTCTCTTTTCCACCTTCTCCCTCAGCACCATGCTTGGATCCATAGTCTTCTTTGAGTCCCTGATACATGCTGGTTCCCCTCGAAATCAATTCCCAGGGGCAAGGATGTCCACAGTTTAGCTTTTACCCTTAAATCATTTTGATTTTTTGACCTGTTTACGGCGCCACGTTTCCTACCTACTTCCCATCTTGCATTGTCGCTTGCTGTCTTTGGCATCCTTTTCCTTCTTCCTCCTTTTTGGGCCAACCCATTGACGGTCATTCCACAAAATGGTTGAGCAGTGAATTTCCTGTCTGATAAACTTAGCCTTAAAACAAGTTTAGTTGCAACAATCTTGAGCCCTATTTCAGAAGTGATGAGCAACGTGCTTTGAAACATCCAAGCCTGTCACCTCTCTGAACAGACCTAGGGCCCTGTTTATCTCATTCTGTGACTCATTGACCTCTCTGACTCTGGTTTCCATGTTGCAAGATTACCTTGGAGTCAGTTGTGAGATGAAGACCTACTGACAGAGGTTCAAGTTGATAGTGATCATAACTCCATTAAACTGCAGACAGAAGGCTGACATGGTTTCTTACCCGCCAGTAATCAGCACCCACAGGACTGAAGTGCTTTCCAAGACTCGGGATTTGCTGGGGGGTCCTCATAGTTAGCAGCGCACAGGGGGAAGGGGACACCCAAAACGAGCCTATTCTGTGAAGGTGGTTTGCACATTTTTGTAGTTTGGCCATCATTTTGGCAAGATAGAAATCCCCAAGGGCCAATTGACCCCACCGGCCACCCCCTACAAATGCAAAAACAAACAAACTTAAGTTTGTTTGTTGAGAAGAAAACCAAAGCTTTGGCAGAGGACAGGGACAATGTCTTCAGATCCCCAGGACCTCATGATCTCAAAATATATTTATTGAGGTCCTTTGATTATTCTGAGGGTTAATCACACATGATTTTCCAATCCTTTCAATCTTGGCACTGTCCTTGGAGGGTAAATCTCTGTCCTAGAGCACAACCAGGTAACAGATCATGGGCAGACTAAATTCTTGATTTTATAAAACATGGAAGGAGAGGCAAAAGACCAACAGGAGCCTGAGCCTCTCCAATGCTTAGAATTAATTAATTGATTCGTCCATTGATGATTTTTAAAGATGTTTCCCTCTAAAAATTGGTGGAGAGACACGGGTGGGTCCAAAGGGGTTGCCAAGATGGCCAGAAACCCAAATACTGTTACAGGCAAAACTCTTGGCATAAGAGCAAAGAAAACCGGGCCATGGGATTGGACTGTGTTTCTGAGGTTGCGTCAACAGTCTCCTGGGCCACAGCTTTTGCTTGCTCAGAATGCAATTTGTTCAGGCAGTGCAGCTGGGGGCAGCAGGGCTTCGGGGACAAAAGCCTTGGCTGGTGAGAGAAAATCAAAATAATCCCCATTAAGTTCCCATTATCTTAAAAATTAGAAACCCTAATGAGAAGCTTCCAGAGCAAGCGGAGCAGCAGGAGGGCCCCTCTGATGAATGCTGTCCTCTGGGAGGATGTCACTGGCACGGTGGGCAGGCTGACTGCCCCAGCGCCTCAGAGCAGTTTCCCCGGAAGCAGCCAAGATGGATTGGGCGCCCCTGGACTCAGAAGCCATGAACAGACAGAGAAGCAGCCCAGAAGTGAGACCAACACCCCGAAGGAGACCCTGGGCCTGAGGGGTGATTGTCTTTAACCCCGCATATTGTTAACTGTTCCTCAGACGCTGAACAAATTTACCTTGGAAGGTCCCAGGTTCTAAGTATGGTGCCACCTAAAGGCAGGTAAAATGCCCGGTAAATGTTGTCAGCCTGTGTTCCCCTCAGATTTCAGGTGGAGGAGCCTCTTACATACAAGAAGGTAGCTGGGGATGCTTCCTCCCCCGGCAGTGAGCTACTGTGGAAACACTGCTCTCACAGCCCTGGCAAATGGCCTCCAGGGTTTTCTGTCCAATCACTACATCTCCTCACCAGCTCTGCATCACATCTTGACGCTGCGTGGCCCAGTATTATCACATCGTGCAGTGGCACTGGGCCAGGAGCGTGCCCGGAGTGCTTAGCACCATACAGGGAGTCTGCGGGGCCTGCAGGCTCCCTTCCCCGCACTCCTACTGGAGCATAGGAGATTATCAGGCGGCAAGTCGTGGTGTTGTTATTATTACCCTGATGTGTAATAAATCTACATGGTGCAATAAATTAAGGCAAGGCTCCGTTCTCACTTTACACACTGCCAATAGTTTTATTGTAACAGCTCGAAGATGTGAGTTTTCCTTTTTAGGCAGAGCAGAGGAAGCTGTGAAATGTGAAGAGAGAACAAAAGGAGATGAATGTAGTTTGCAAGACAGGTTTTGTACGCCCGATGGCTCATCAGGACATCCAACACCTAACATTTTTGTGCTGAATGGTATCAGGAAACTGGGATGCCTTACAATGCCCACAAGAATTCATTTGAATTTATTTTCATATCAATGTATCTGCATTCTGCAGAGCCGAATTCTCTAACAAGACTTTCAGCGCTTTTCTTTCAGGGGTGAACCTGAGCTGATTGTAAGATCACAAATGGGTTTGGGAACTCATTAAAGTCAGCAAATGAGCATTAGGGAGGTAGTTGCATAGGCTGAGATTGTGATAATCTGTTCATTTTGGCAATTACAGCTCAGGGGATGAAGAGGGGGCTGGCAGGACCCTACAACTATAGGCTCCCCCAGGAAAATTATGATTCATCTCAGAACCCTGTCCAGAGACGCACACGCTCTGGCTTGTCTTCCTTTACACCATCCACCTCAGTTCTACAGGAGGCAAGGGAAGGCCTCGAGAAAGGTTTGCCCTCTACCCCTTGCCAAGTTCAAAGCCCAGGCAAGGCCTCCAATCATGTCCCCACCGTACCTGACACTTAATGACACTTAATGCATTTTGTCAGGCATCCTGTTCTTGGTAGCAAATTGTTAGTCAAAGATTTCTTAACCCTCTGGTGTGAGAGCCTTCCTTTTATCTTCTTCCTCTTCAGGTCTCACGGGTCTGTGCTTTACGTGTCATTGTAGCCCCTCAACGCTTATTACGCTGTTGAGCACATAGTTGACACTTAACATATAAGGACTGTTAACATAGGACTGTTGATGGGGCGCCTTGGTGGCTCAGTTGGTTAAGCGTCTGCCTTTGGCTCAGGTGATGATCCCGGAGTCCCAGGATGGAGCCCAGCATCGGGTTCCCTACTCAGTGGGGAGTCTGCTTCTCCCTCTGCCCTTCACCCCACTTGTGCCCTCTCTCTCTTTCTCTCAAATAAATAAATAAAAATCTTTAAAAAAACCTGAATGTTGTTGAGTTGACTTTCAAAACAGTCATCTAGCTCATTCTATGACTACCAACTCTGTCCCCCCGGTTTACCATCATCCCAGTATTGTCCTTAATGACCTTCCAGTCCAAAACAACTGACTCCCTTGGTACTCTCCTTGGCAAAACCCTAATGCTCACCCTTTTACTCCTCCTTAGAAAATCCCATACTTCTTCATTGTAGCAAATGCTAAGACAGGAGATTTCATTCTCTGAGCTTGGATGGTCTCATGAATTCTATTTTTCTCTTCTAGGTTTTTCCCCTAATACTTTCTACTTCTGGTTAATCTGTAACAAGCTTAATCAGTACAAACTCTGGAAGAGCTGAGGTCATAACTTCTGAATCTGGTTTGAATTTGGGATTTGCTCCTGCAACTCAAAATTAATGTTATAAATTTACTGGAAGTGTGTTTTCTACTTTCTGGCCTCAAACTAATATTTCTTACACACAAAGATTGCTATCTGGTTCAATTAAGTTATTAAATGAAAAAGAAATTTCCAACACCTTCCCTGGCCTTTCCCTATCTCACCACTGCCCCGCCCCCCACTGGAGTTACTGGCAATGAGAAAGATGCAGTCCTTGCTTGAATTCCCCTTAGGTTGTATCATTGTTTGGAACTTATTGGTTCTCATCCAGAAGCAGACAGGGACAAAGCAAGGAGTTACTATTTTAACTCAGCCATATAAAGTAGCACAGGGGCACCTGGGTGGCTCAGTCCGTTAAGCATCTGACTCTTGATCCCAGCTCAGGTCTTCATCTCAGTGTCGTGAGTTCAAGCCCATGCCCAGTGAATGCTAATGAATATTTATCGAGCACTTCTGTTGTTCCCAGTACTGTATTGTCCATTATATTATCTCATTTAACTTAATTCTTGCCCTTTCAGGTAGTATTGATGTTTTCATTTTATAAATGAGGAAGCAAATGTTTAAAAGTACTAACTAGGTGACCTGTGTTGAGTGGTAGAACCAGATTTTTGGATACTAGGTCTACTGTTCTTTTCATTTCGTCATGTTTCCTCTTGTCTGCTTCTTAACTGTATGCTAATAGAATCCTATATGCAAGAACTGGAAATCCGTACAAGATGGCGGCTCTTAAAAGAACCTACAGAGCATGAAATCCCGTTACAGCAAATATTATTCTGACACAACCTCATTCTAGAGCTGGCCCTGGCTCCTGGGTTTCATCCAGTAAATACTCAAGTGATACTTCACGAGCGTTTATACAAATTTCTCAGTGGAAATTTGGCATTTAGGACATCTCTAAGATTGGGTCCAAGTGTTAAGCAAAGAAACAGGAAGACTGATAGTAAGATGTTGGTTGTATGTTCCTTTATGCTATAGCTTCTAAAAGTTATCCTCATTTAATTGGCTGTAAACAAAATTGAAAGTACCGTGAAAGTACCATGAAAATAGTACCTTTAAAAGGGCACCTGGAATCATAATGTCAATTCAAGATAAAACTGGGGGTTAGTAAATAACCATTTATGTGTCCTACAGAAGTATGTTTCTCAGCATTGACTATGTGTCAGTTACCATTATGAATTTTTATGTATTATTTCATCTTCACAACAACTCAATGAGGTAAATGCTATTTTCATTTTATACACAGAGAAACTCAGGCTCAGAGAGGTTAACTAAAATGACCAAGGTCACATAGCTGATGAGTGGCAGGACTAGAATTTGAACTCACTCACACAGGATGATTCCAGAGCCTACATGTTTAGTCACACTTAGAGTTGCCAGATAAAATACAGAAAGTCCTGAATTTCAGATAAACAAACTCCAAATATTGCATGGAGCATATTTATACTAAAAGCATATCTGTTGTTTATCTGAAATTCAAATTTAACTGGACATCTTGTCTTTTTACTCATCAAATCTAGCAAACCTAAGCACACTATGTTGCCTTCTATAAATTCATAGATCTATCTATATTCAGGTTGCTTAATTCAGTGCTTTACATGTGCTTGAATTTTATTACAGAATAAATTACATTAACTTATATCCACAAAGCTGCGGCAAGCCCGCTTGGATTCCTTTTCCCTCCATTTATTGATGGCTGGGGACATGTCGCCTTCTCCTTGATAGCGCAGTTCAGTGCAAGCTTTTCTCTCCTGATAAGAAAAAACTTTGCTTGCTGTTGGCGCATTCTGGCCTCCTGCCTACATTGGGCTTTCCCTTCAGTGGCCAGCAGTGTCCTCCCTGGTGCTCATCCTTATCCAACTTCCCTGCTGCAGAAATCCTTGATTCTTTCTAGGAGTTAGAGTGCCGAGTGGCTGCATAGATGCTTCCTTCCAGATGAGTGTTCCCAGGAGGTAATGGAAAAGGAGTTGTCTACCTCTTAGCAGAAAGGGGCCCTGCATATAAAGTCTGTGGTATAAAACATATAAATAGGCAGTGCATACACCCCAAAACAAACAACTCTTGCTTATCTGTGTGTGCACTCTCCACTCCAGTGTAGTTCCCCACAAGGCACGACGTGCACCTGACTGCCTCCTGTTACCACCCAAACGACCTGTGCTGCAGAAATAGAAACTGCCTTTAATGGCCACTTAGGAGACACATGGATTGCCCCCCAGATCACAAATGCATTAAAAAACAAATATAAAGGGCTTTTGAATTAGCTCATGTTTATTATCTTTTAGTAATATGAATAATTGAAAGGTGACCACCTATTGACAAGCCTGGATAGTTACAGAATCACCCTGATAGTCCAGGTTTTTTAAATATTTCAAATGGCATGAATTTTTATGAGCCCCAGATGAAATAATGATAGATAATATTTATTATAACATAAAGCAACATCTTGTCATCGTGTGATAGGCTCCGTGACAGCACTTTACATGCCCGATCACATAATTTTTACCAAAACCCTGTGAAATTCTGTACTTTTATTATATCACAGGTAAGAACACAGAGGCTGCAAGAGGTTAAGCAATTTGCCCAAGGTTGCACAGTTGGTCAGTGGCAGAACTTGCATTTAAACCCATGTAGTCTCACTCCAGAGACCACATGCTTAATTATGAGCAATAATGCCTCCGTGGCATCAGATCAGTAGACATAGCTTCTGCAGTGAAAAAGCAGTTTTGGTTTTGTTTTTAAATTCAAATTTGTTGTTAACTCTTTCATTCTGAACGCATGAGGTGTTCTCTTTCCGAAAAAGTAAAGGATATCCAGGAGGAGAAAAGGTGGGTGGCAAATAGCCAAACTGGTCAGGATTAAATTAGATCATTAAATCCCTACAAACATACAACCTACTAAGACTGAATCATGAAGAAATAGAAAATCTGAGCAGATCAGTTACTAGTAAGGAGACTGAATCAGTAATCAAAAACCTCCCAATGAACCAAAGTCCAGGACCAGATGGCTTCCCTGGTGAACTCTACTAAACATTCAGAGAAGAATTAATACCAATCCTTCTCAAACTCTTCTAAAAAGATAGAAGAGGGGGGAGTACTTCCAAACTCATTTTATAAGGCTGGCATTACCCTGATACCAAGACCAGACGAGGAAGCCACAGGAAAAGAAAATTACAGGCCAAGATTCCCGATGAATATAGATGTAAAAATCCTCAACAAAACATCAGCAAACTGAATTCAACAACACATTAAAAGGATCATATATCATGATCAAGTAGGATTTGTTCTAGGGATGCAAGGCTGGTTCAACAACTGCAAATCAGTCAGGGTAATACACCATATTGACAAAATCAATAGATGCAGAAAACAAATAAATAGAAATAGATAATAAATAGAAAACATATAAATAGTATTCAACATCCATTTATGATAAAAACAAAGAGGGTATAGAGGGAACAGACCTTAATATAAAGGCTACAAAGGACAATCCCACAGCTAGTATCATACTCAATGGTGAAAATCTGAAAGCTCTTCCTCTAAAATCAGGAACAAGAAAGGATGCCCACTTTCACCACTTTTATTTAATACAGTTTGGAAGTCCTAGCCAGAGCAATTAGGCAAGAAAAGGAAAAAAAATAGTCATCCAAGTTGGAAACGAAGAGGTAAAAGTGTCACTATTTGCAGATGACATGATATTACATATAGAAAACTCTAAAGTTTCCATCGAAAAACTATTAGGATAAATGAATTCAGTAATGTTGCAGAATACAAAATCAATACACATGCACAAAAATTTCTATACTAATAATAAACTATAAGAAAGAGATTTACAATTGCACACACACCCCTCCCCCACCCATAGGAGAAAACTTAGAAGGTAAGCTCCTTCACATAGGTCTGGTGATGATTTTTCTAAATCTGACACCAAAGATAAGAGCACCAAAAGCAAAAATAAACAAGTGGGATTACATCAAACTAAAAAATTTCTGCCCAGAAAAGGAAACCATCGACAAAATAAGAAGGAAATCTACTTACTGGGAGAAAAGATTTGCAAATCCTATATCTGAAAGGGGTTATTATCCAAACTATACAAAGAACTCAAGCAACTCAATAGCCAAAAAAAAAAAAAAACCCTAAAAAAAACAAAAAAAAAATCTGATTTTAAAATGGACGGAAAGTCTAAATAGACATTGTTCCAAAGAACAATGACAAGACATTGTTCTTGCCAACAGGTACATGAAAGACGCTCAACATCACTCATCATCAGGGAAATACAAGTCAGAACCACAATGAGATATCACCTCACACCTGTCGGAATAGCTATTATAACAACAACAACAACAACAATAAGAGAAAACAAGTGTTGATGAGGATGTGGAGAAAAGGGAACCCTGTGCACTGTTGGTGGGAATGCAAATTGGTGCACCCACTATGGGAAACTGTATGGAGGTTCCTCAAAAATGAAAAACAGAACTCCCATATGATCCAGTAATTCCAGTACTGGGTATTTATCCAAAGTCAATGAAAACCTAACTCAGAAGGATACCTGCAACCCCATGTTCACTGCAACACTATTTACAATAGCCAAGCTATGGAAACAACATAAGTGTCCATGGATGGATTAATGGGTAAAGAAATTTATATACACACACACAGACACACACGTATGTGAAATAAGTCAGAGAATACAAATACTATCAAATCTCTCTTTTATTTGGAATCTGGAAAACAAAACAAAACAAAACAAAACCCAAGCTCATAGATACAGAGAACAAATTGGTGAGGTGAGATGGGGGTGAGAGAGTAGGAGAAATAGGTGAAAAGGGTCAAAAGGTTAAAAAACAAACTGGATGCTGTATGACTAGTACCCAACTCATACCACACGTGACCCACCACACGAGTCCGTCAGGCAACACCTGTTGTCTCTGCCCTGCTCAACTGGACAAGTCTCCTGATCGCTCGGTTGCATGTCCCAGCAATCTCAAGTTGCCGCAAAGGATTCTAAGTGCTTACTCTTGTTTTCTGCACTTAATGTCAACCGGTGCTATGATCTGAATGTCTGTATCCCCCTACAATTCATATGTTGAAATCCTAGCCCCCAAAGATGATGATGGTATTAGGAGGTGGGGACTTGGGAGACCTTGCTTAGGTCATAAGGGTAGAGGTCTCACGAATGGGACTGGTGCCCTTATAAAAAAAGGTTGCAGAAAGATCTCTAGCCCCTTCCACCAGGTAAGGACACAGCAAGAAGGCACCACTGTAAACCAGAAAGCAAGCTCTAACCAGAATGTGACCTTGCTTTACTTTGATCTCAAGACTTTCAGCCTCCAGAACTTGAAAAAGAAATTTCTGTTGCTTACAAGCTATCCAGTCTGTGGTGTTCTGTGACAACAGCCCGAATGGACCAAGACAACTGGTAATAAAAAAATTTTGTGGGCCAGCACCAGTTTGTGAACCATACTTTGAATAGCACTAATAAAGAAAAGATCAGCTTAGCACGTAATTAATTAAAATATACAAAAATGTTAACGAATTAGATGGTTAGCTTATATTCTCTCCTTAGCCCTCCCTCTACAACACACACACACACACACACACACACACACCCATTCCTGAAATATTTATTGAGAACCTACAATATGCCTCCTATATTCTAGGCTTTGAGAATACAGTAATAAACAGATCAAGTCCGTGCCCTCTGGGAATTTATATTCTAATCTAATCAATGTTTTGACACCCAAAGGTCTGTGTTCCTGTTTGAGATCTTGCCAATTAATAGCTCTGTGCTTCTGTGCAATTCATTTAATCCCTTTAAGCAAGTTTTCCCTTCTGCAAAATGAGACTTATACCTACTTTAATGATATTGTTGGTAGGATTAAATTAGGTACTGTAGAGTCATTTTGGAAACTGTAAAATGGTATACCAATGCCAGGTCCTTTGTATTTTTTTTTTTTTTTTTGCAACAAGCATAAAGTAGCAAGCACTCAGTTAAGATTTGTTGACTAAATGTTTGTAAGGTCCTATATGTGTGAGGTATATTTTTTGTGTAAAATATGCCTGCTCTTCAAATCCTTAAAACCACTGCACCAACAAGAAAAGTGTATTAGGTATTGCGGGGCATAGCATATGTACTTCTACTCTTGGGTTACAGGTTTCCAAGAATCCTGGTCTAAAAACACATTTTCTAAACATTGATTGGATGGAAGCCTCTTTTTATTGATTTGTATCACAATCTGAATGCTTTTTTTTTTTTTAAGATTTTATTTATTTATTTGACAGAGAGAGAGAGAGAACAAGTAGGTAGAGAGAGAGAGAGAGAACAAGTAGGTAGAGAGGCAGGCAGAGGGAGAGGGAGAAGCAGGCTCCCCGCTGAGCAGGGAGCCCGATGTGGGGCTCAATGTGGGGCTCGATCCCAGGACTCTGGGATAATGACCTGAGCCGACTTATCACCGACTGAGCCACCCAGGTTCCCCAATCTGAATGCTTCTTAAAGGGCCTTTCCATCAGAGTATCTAGCTGTGCTGGTCCTGCTAGTTCTAAGCATACCTGCGCTCTCTAGGATTATGAGATAGAATGGAGTTGTAAAAGTGCCCTAAGTTGGGAAGTGTTTGGAAGAAATTCTCAATGAACAGTAGCATGAAAAGAAGTATAGTTAGTCTGTTTCTCTCAAAATTTGAATCTCATGTTAGGAAATGTCATGGTTATGTTTTTGTTTTAATTTTAAGGTCAGTTCATTGAGTCCAGTGATGAAAGCTAGCAAAAGAATATGCTCCTGAAAACGATTTTTTCTTAGAAAAAAAAGAAAGGCAAATCACCACCCTCTCAGCACGCTGTGGCAGTCAAGCTCTGCAGAGAGGAAGATCCATTCGCCAGTCCAGTCACTCTCTGGGTCAGCGGGATTGTAGGTGAGATCGTCCTCACGTGCAGCTCCTGGAACAAAGACTCATCCACTTCCACGTTGTTTCTAGCATCCTCCAAGAACTGGCTATTAGTTGTGTCCTGATTATGATCTATTTCAAAAAGCTGTTTCCCGCCTCATTTTTTTCCCCTGCTGGTTCTTCTTTCATTCATTGCTTCTTAATTTCCAAGAGCGCTGCCCCAAACCTGGCGTTCCAACTTAAGAAATTCTCAGTTGTAATAGGAGTGCTGTGAAATAATTGCTTTTTGGCTTCTTCTGCTTCTTGTCCTTTTTTTGTTTCTCCCCAGTATAAGGACATTCTCTCTGAGGGTCAGTGATTGTACTCAGAGTCAGAGAGAGGCATAAATGCTCTTCAGAGAAATAGCGATAATTTTAAAAATAGGGTGGAGTCCTGATTTGGCCACTGCTTTAGAGAGGTGGTTCTGTCAAGAACACAGGATGGACGGAAGGGAAAGGAACTAAGCAGGGGACCAAAGAGGAGACTACAGGAAAAGTCTGGACTAGAGGTAATCAGTCATGGCAGTGGAAGGAGAGAGGAGCGGCTGGTAGAAGAGACGTTGTGTAGGAAGGACCTCTACCCGTCTGTCCGATATAGGAGCCCCCAGCCATATGGGCCCATTTAAGGCTAATTTAAATTCGTTCAAGTTAAATAAGATTGAAAATCCAGTTCCTCAGTCGTGTTAGCCACATTTCAAGGGCTTGATAGCCACATGGGGCTATTGGACCAGACTATGTAGATAAAGAACATGGCAGAATGTTCCACTGGATGGTGCAGATTGTTACACTTTGGGGACTGACGGGGCACAGGGATGGGGAAGATTACAGGCAGCTGAGGCTTGGTGGCTGAGTAACTGAAAAAGATAGTGTCACGAGTAGAAGAGGCAAAATCAGGAGGATTTAGGAGGAAATATGTCATTTAGTTTCTGTCAAACACCAGGTAGGATAAAGTGTACACAAATGTATGGTGTCCTCAGTCAGTGGAGAAAAAAAAAAGGGCAGGTAAAATAAAGGCCCCAGTGGGCTATCCCAAGACTTATAAAGAGGCCCTGGCAGAGTCCAGTTGGCTTATCCCCTGCTGTGCTCAGTTTCTCTCCAGTTTGCATAGCTCCCTCAACCTCCCCCCAAACCAACAGCTCAAGTATGCTGTGACAGGGCAAGAGCCCGAGGGCCCTGCTGGTTCCTCAGTTCCATGGCTCCTCCCTGAACCCATTTTTCTCACAAATGCCTTCGCTTCCTCTTTCCCAACCACCTCACTCAACCTTCCCCATGCTTGATCCTTGGAAAGTCCCCTTTCCCCACTTATTCGACTGCTTCCTCCTGAACAATTCTTTCTCACAGGGACCACCAAACCACTGACCCCACCGCTTTTTTACTTGCCTCTCTTCCTTCCCAGCTGAGATTCCAAGGTCTGTTACTATAACCATTCCCTGGGGTACACTCCCTCACCCCCTCATTTACTTTCATCAGCAAACCCAGCCCGGATCAAATCCAACCCTCCTGCAGTCCCCCAGGCAATGGCATGTGGCTGAAGAAAACTACACAACCTTGCTGAATGGTCTCACTTTCAATATAGGACCGCCAACTCAATAGGGCCCTCAGCACTGTCCACACTATACTTCTCCAGTAACTCTTCCACCCTTCAGGGGAATTCTTGCTCACCTTCTTCTAGCTCCTTAAATAGCCAATAGCCCCTCCCCATTCACAGTTTTTCATTGCACAGAATAAAGGAAAGCACACAGCCCAGATCTATCTCCTCAGACCCAATGAGGTATCCGGCACATTCAGTACTCCGTGCAAACGGGGAAAACGTGCACGGTGTGTGTGTGTGTGTGTGTGTGTGTGTGTGTAGGAGGGTGGGGAGGATGGCTAAAAGGCACCACTCTTCCAGGTGGAGTAATTAGAAAAGGTGCCCCCCCCCCCACTTCCTCCAGGCGGCCATGGCCTCACTGCTGGGTTGGCAGAACAGGGGCTGGATATTAGCTCCCACCTGTCCCCTTCTGCTCTGCAGTGGTCTGAGCATGCCACCACCAAATGGACTACCTGACCTACCTGCATTTGCATCCACAGACTTTGCCTTCTCCCCCCAAATAGTGTGTGAACATACTGTCCTTGCTCCTATCCAAGGCCACACCTTAACTTCCATGCTAGGTCTCATTGCTTCATATCTTCTTGAGGACAATCTTTCTGCACTTGTCTCCTCTTGTCTTCTGTTCCATCACATTTGCCTCTCTGAAGGATCGGTCCAGCACACCAACAAAGGAAAACATCTCCCATCTTAAAATACTCTCCCTTGATCCCAAATACTCCTGGGGCTACTACCCTTTTCTCGGTTACTCTTTATAGCAAAGCTCCTCAAGAGCTGTTTAGACTTGCTATAAACACTCTCTTTTCCGCACTTCCCATGCTCTGTTAACACACCCTAATCAGACTTTCTCCCCTACAACACCATTGAAACTGCTTTCATCAAGGACGTTGGTAACCTTCATCCGGCCAAATCCAGTGTTCAAACTCTGTCCTCAGCTTACTTGTTTCAGCAGTATTTGATAAGAGTGATGACTCCCACCTTCCAGAAACAATTCTCTTATCTTCCACCACTCACCCTTTCCTGGTATTCCTCTGATCTGACTGGTAGCTCCTCCTCCTCTTCTACTTAATCTCCAAGTGTTGGATTCCTCTTAGTCCTCTCCTCCAGCTACTCTCCCTAAATGCTTTTATGTAGATTTCAGGCGTAAAAAGCATCTACCTGCTGATGAATCCCAAATTTATATCCAACTGTTGTACTCAACGTTCCATGTGGATATATAACAAGCACCTTATGTAACATGTACAAAACAGAACTCCCGATTTCCCCCATCCCCAAATTTCTCCTGTTTGAGTCTTCCCCATCTTCTGAAATGGCACCACCATTAACCCATCCTTCAGGACCTGAACCTAAGAATCATCCATGATGTTTTTTCCTTCACACACTCTCTGCCAAATCCATGCCAATTCAAAATGTATCTGAATAGCCTTCTCACTCCTTTGTTGCCATCCTATTCCAAGTTACCACCACCAACATCCTTAGTGGTCTTCTTGTAGACATTTGTGCTTCCCTACTGTATTTTACACATTAATATGTGTAAAGAATATGTGCATGAATAACTTTTAAAAATGTGAATCAGATGTGGTCATTCCTCTGCTCACCCTCCCATGGCTTTCAGTTGCTCTTACAACAGCCCACAAGGCTCCACAGGATCTAATCCTTCCACACCTCTCTTCACACCTGCTCTCTGGCTAGCTGGTTCCATTCAGCCATACTGGCCTTTTGCTGTTCCTGCAACCTACCGGGTGTATTATTCTCACCTCTGAGTTTATGGCTGATTATCTTTCAGCTTGGAAAGGCTGTCCCTGCCAACCCCCCCCCCCCCCCCCCCCAACACACACCCTAGGTATTTGCTAGGCTTATTCCTTCACATCATATGTATATGATAGGTACTCAAAGGTCTCCTCTGCGGGGCAGTATCTGGCCAGCTATAAAGTCACTCCATTCCTGGCTTTATTTTTCTTCACACTACTTATCATTACCTGACATTTTTGTTTACTTGTTTGTTGTCTGTCTCCTCTCTCCCACCCCACTAGAATTCAAGCTTCCCGAGGGGCCTTTGCTTGCCCTATGGTGTGATCCCCCTCCCCCCATCCCCCTCCCCCCGCCCCGCGCCTAGAACAGTGCCTGGCACTTACTAGGTGCTCAATTAGTACTTGTTGAATGATTGCATTCCCTCCAAAATTCTATTCCTCCTGAATCTTCGGACCCTTCCTCATTTCGTTTCCCGCCTTACGCAGCCTCCCACCCAGCCCTCCGCAAGGCCCCAATACCCCGCTCCTCCCACACGGTTCTCAGTTCCCACCACCCTCTCCTGCGCGGCTCCTTTAAGCGGACTCCGGAAAGCCGCGGGGAAGGTGGGACCGAAGCCTTGCTGACGCCGACTCGGAGGGGCGGGGCGGAGCTGGGGGCGGGGCCTGCGTGCTGCGTGCGTGCGCGTTCTGGAGGCGCCGCCGCCGCCGCCGCTGTCGAGGCCGCCGCCGCCGCCGCCGTCGCCGCCGCGCAGAGCCGGAGCAGGAGCCACGGCCGAGAAAAGGGAGGAGGTGGAGGAGGAGGTGGAGGAGGCGCCGGACCGGGGGGGTGAGTGAGGGGCGGGGAGCCCGAGTCGGCCCCAGAGGGAGCCGGGGGCGCGGGTCGGCCGAGCCGGGGCTGAGGCGGCTCATGTCGCCGGTCAGTCCCCTGGCTCCCCCTTCCTCCTCCGCGTTCCCTCGGTGTCCGGGGCGGCGGCCCGGGGGCCTGGCCGGAGGGAGGGGCCGGGGCTCCGGGAGGCCCTGCCGCCGCCGCCAGGGCCAGAGCCAACCACGCCCGCGGACCGAGCCGGTCGACTGTGGCTGGGCCTGCGGGAGACGGACGGGAGGGGCCCGGGCCGGGTGTGGGAGAGAAAGAGGACATTGTGTCCCCCACCCTCCAACTGCTCGAGGTGTCATGGCACAAGCCCGTTTCCCTCGCCATCTCCTCGGACACAGTGCCCGAGAGATACAGAGGGTTAGACATCGCTGCCTTTTTTCTCTTCTTGCAGGTCCCCAGACTAGGGTCAGACCTTCCCTCAAACCCAGCTCTCCCCTTGGGGGTCACGCGAAGAGGGGGTTGGAGGGTTGGGTGAATTTTCTGCCCTCCTCCCTCGCTGGAGAAGGTGCAGGTAGACGGGAGCGTTGCCCTCTCTGCGTTCACTTCTGTCAGGGTCAGGGTCTCCCTTTCCTTCCTTTATCCCCCCAGTGCAGAGGGCTGACATCTCTGCATCCCACTCCACCTCCCAGCCCCTTTCCCGCCCTCTTTCACCCACGTCTTCCGCAGCTTGCCATGTGTACGCCTTTTCGGCGTTGCTCTTCGTGGGTCTGTGCTTCTTCCCTGAATTTTCTTAGGGAAGGGGTCACCGTGTGATTCTTGGCTTCCTTCAGACTGGGGCTGGTGGGAGTGTCGCTTGTCCCCTCAGGAAGTTAAGGACAGTGTCTTCAGCTGAATTGTGTAATTTACTGCTACAGGGAGAAGGTGAGGGGAAGACACTTGTGCCTGAAAAATGGAATCTTCTCTCAGGGCTAAGCACCAAGAGTTTGGGGGACCTTTTGACCTCTTGGGAAAAAGAACTAACGTTGAGTTACGTTAT
This sequence comes from Mirounga leonina, assembly GCF_011800145.1. Taxonomy (NCBI): domain Eukaryota; kingdom Metazoa; phylum Chordata; class Mammalia; order Carnivora; family Phocidae; genus Mirounga; species Mirounga leonina. The sequence continues at coordinate 1,406,878 of NW_023270447.1, read as the reverse complement.
TCCTTTTTGGGAGGGAAGATGGTTTTGCCACTGCTTTGAAGGGAGGAGGGTATAAGAAAAAAGGGAATAACAGGGCAGGAGGTTAATGGGCCACAGCCTTACAGGTGGCCACAGTTTTCTGCTTCCTGGGTGTGGGATGATGATTCTTTCTGTTTTTATCACAGTAAGAGTAAAGTAGCAGCTCTTAGTTTTAACGTGGGGCGCCTACCTTCAAAAGCATGCTGCAGGGCAGTCTCAGAAGGGATGCTGCTGGAAACAGGATTTGGAAACTTTCTTATGGTTTCCTGTCAGTGTGTGGAGGCGGGCATGCGTGTGTGTGTGTGTGTGTGTGTGTGTGTGTAGTTTTTCTTTCCTTTTGATGTAATTGATATCTGCAGTATTTTGACATAATAGACACTAAATCAGGCCCTGAGCTCTTTTCTGTCTTTATTATGATTTCTTACAACACTTTCTGTTTTGAAGTTATATTTGCATTGGTTGAAATTATTTTTGCATTGGTTGAAATTATTTTTGCATTGGTTGAAATTATTTTTTAGTCTGGTGTTTAACTGAACTTTGTTTCCTTGGTATTTTCAATTATGTACTGCAAAATATGATTAGGTGTAGGATATTGAGGATCACACGGTGCCTGGCACAAGGTAGGCACTCGGTATTTTGTGGATGAATTGAATGATTACAAAGAAGCGGCTAGGTATTATATATCTTCTGTCCTTTTGAGAGGTGGCTTATATTAGAATATTGCACTTCCAGTATTAATTCTTAACCTTTTCTAGGCCACTGACACCTTTGAGATTATGATGAAATATATAGTCTCTCTCCCCAGGAAAAAAAAAAAAAAGTAATAGACTTTTATGCACAAAGTTTTGCATTCAGTTTCAGGTTCGCTCTGAAGCCAAGCATAGATACCTGTCTCAAAAACAAACTGGAATCCCTATTATTCAGTTCCATATTAAAACTGTTTAAAAGCCTTTGTTCACTTTCTATGTAGCCTCAGGAATGACCGTGCCAATACTTACAGGCTAAATTTTGGGTCTTTAGGAACAAGATTTAAGAATAATTGTTATTACAATTTTATGAGGAAAAGGTGTCACTAATAACTACTACCAGTTTTAAGCTAATACATTAATGGCTTCCAAGGAAGTAAGATTGTTGTAGTCACTTTTGGCAGCCTAAAATCATAATCACAACTGACTTATAATTTCTATTGTACTACTTAGTTATATGATCAACACTTGAAAATGTTCACAAATCAAACTATTCATTTTTCCTGTTCTCTTCTGAGCTTCTTTATATGCATGATTTTTCATGTAGTTAATAATTATTGTATCAACATTTAATATTAATTCAACAAATGCTTTTTGAATGCATATTCTGTGAATAAAATCAAGTTCTTGTTGTCATAGAGCTTATATTGTAATCAGGAGAGATGGGCCATAACCAAATAAATGTAGAATATGTTAGATGATAAAGTAGGGTGAGGGGAAAGAGAGAAGCAGTGGCAGGGAAGTCATGAGACTGGAGCAGAGACCTGAAGGAAGTGAGTTAGGTGTGCTCTCTTGGGGAAGGTTATAGGCAGAGAGGACTGCAAGTTCAAAGATCCCCTCGGTGTACTTGGCCTTTTGAGAAGACAGTAAGCAAGAGTGAGTGAGAGAGCTTTAGGTTAGAGAAGTAACTGAACCTTGTAGGTCATGGTAAGAACTTGGAATTTTACTTTGAATGAGATGAGCAATCAACTATTGGAAGGTTTTAAGTAGAAGAATTTGTGAAAATCCTTCTGGCTGCTATGTGGGAATCAACTTGGTGGGGAGTTGAGGTGGGCAAGAGTGTAAGCAGGAAGACCAATTAGGAGGCTAATCTTTATTTTAAGCCTTTTTCGGAGGTTGCAAAATAGTCCATCTACCTGGTGTTGGGCATATAGGTAGTTTCGGTTTCCCCTTATTAAAATTAAGATGAACACTTTTGTATATGCAACATTTTCTTTCTTTTGGAATATTTTCTTGGGATTGATTTCCAGAGTAAGGACTGCTGAATCAAAGTATATGAATTTACTTGTCTTCTTGATGTATCTGTGAATTCCTTCAAATAGTATGTTGTACTAGTTAAAGTGATAGCCACAGTTGTTGATCTAGTGTTATGGCAATGTCACTTGCCTTGAGTATTATTTAATACTTGAAGAAATCATTTTGGTTATAAAAGAAAAATCTTCTAGATTGTTAGGTTGAATTTTCCAGTAGCTTGAATTTAGAGTTCGTATGTTAGTTCACCTCTCCAGCATTTAACAACAGAGTGCTAATTGTTGGGTATACAGAGATGAATTAGACAGGGTCTTTGTCCTCAGGAAGTTTTACATTCTGTCAGAATCTAATAGTTAAATAACTTAAAAGTCTTGCCCAAGTTTACTACCATCCATGAACTTTGTTATTATATGGCTGATGATCTGTTATATAAAATAGACATTCTAATCAAGCATCTAATTTTTCATATTGATAATTTCTTTTCTTTTTTTACAAAGGGATTTTTAAATGATACCAGCAATTTATTTAATTTCTGTTTTATGTCTTTAGAATCTTAAAACTGACAGCCCCGTGTTTTGTTCTTTGCAATAAATTATGCAGCTAGTACTTAGTTGAATTTTTAGATTGTTGTAATTCTTTATAGTTATTCAAAACACAGGGACTATTGTTTTGTTAAATAAGGTTAGCTTTGCATCGTTGACATTTTATTTAGTTTATAAGGGAGAACGATACCAGTCTGTTTTGATAGGAATTATACCACTGTGAGGGCATTGCTCAGCATTTCTAGTTCTGAAATCTAGATGGCTTGATTTGGCATGAGCAGGGAACTCCACCATCTCTAAAGTGAGTGAGTTGAATAATTGAGTTACCTGCAAACACCTAGCACTGTGGCTGACACATGCTAGGGATCCAGCTGATGTTCATTGAACCTCAAATAACCTCTAAGTTTCCAGTTCTAAAATTCTCTTATTTTAGTTCAGTCAAAAAATTTGTATAAAGCATTTATATATTAATTTTGTGGTGAATTTAAAATTGTGAACATCATCTTACTTCCTCCTGATGTTCCTTTTCAGATTAAACTCATTAATTTTAAAAAGAGTTATGGCGTATTTCCAAGTATTTTCTGTTCATTCTGATGTCATATATTGCTGCATGACTTAATGCCAAATTCACATCTTTTGGAAGTGATTAGTGTTAAACATAAATATGTTTAAGCTTTCTTATGTTACTGAGATGAAGCATTCACTTCCCCCCACCCCCTTTTTCTGTTCGTGAAATTTGGGGATTACAAGTGGTAGTTTTTATGTACTTTTCAGTCTTTCATGTACATGTACGTGTACTGTCCCATTCAGGTTATGAATTTTTGTAATAGTGATTATGGACACTGAATGATTCACACACTCTTTACAGTCCCCTTCTCACAGTTTTGAGATGAATGGTTAAGAGTCCAGTTTGTTTCAAAGTTAAATGATCCAGAAGAGTATTGAACCTATAAGCTTAGTTTATGATGTACTGATCAGCAAAGCAGTTCAACAGAGAACTATGCCATGCTCTCGTTTGCACTTGAAAATAGGCCTTTTAGACGTAGAAGGTACATGCGTGCACCAATAAGAAAAGGAAATTGTGTGTGATGATTAAGGTGGAGTTGAAACAAAAAATAGTGTACTTTTATAAGTGGTCTAAAAATACTGGTTTTAATATGATTTTCAGAAATATATGATATGCATAGGGAGGATTAAATGTGTTTTATGAAATTAACTTCAATCAGTAGACAAATTAATGGCTTTTTTTTTTAAAGGTACTGATGTCTTATTTATTTAGGCTAATTCCAGATAAATCTGGAAAAAACATTTCTTTGCATACCCAGTTTTCTATTTCTAGCCTATGTATGTAGTTCACATTGCTACAGATTGGTTCAAAGTGTGGAATGATAAAGTTAACTAAATTTGGAATTAAATATGTAACCCTGTGTTTGGTTTTAGAATATATTTAAGTTAGTCCATATTTCATAAGAATAGGAATATACTAAACTATACATTGTAACTGGTAAAAGATACTGTTGAATTAATCAAAGCTTGAAGTAAGTTACTTTGAACTCATAAGTATATGTACCTGTAACATTCCATGGTTGTTTACAGTGCTATGTTACACACATTTATTCTGGTTGTAAGAAATAACTTTGCTCAGGATAGAACTCTGGTTTCGTTATCAACCACAAAAGTGTAAAAGTAAGAGAGTTACAAAGAACTGGGTGCAGTTGTTTTTTGGACAAATCCCAAATGCAGCTTGTAAGATTCTAAGTTAGTAGTAGGAAATTATCTCCTGTTGCAGACTGAACATTTCATATCAGTCCGATGTGTAATCTGAAGAGTAAATTCATTCACTGTATTTTCAGTGATATTTAAAAATTCATTTATAAACAGGATCATTCTGTTATAGACAAGTTGGCTGTATTATAAAACATTAAGCAAGCAGCCATAACTTAATTATTTTAGCAGTTGAAATTTAGACCGATCTTTGGAGTTTATGTAGTTTTCAGTATCTAGTCCAAATCTTTGATGTCTTTTGATCTACCTTTTCCATTCCATTGAATGCATGTAAAAATGTTGCATGATTTTATTAATAGATTTCAGATTCAGTCATTGAACAGATGTTTGCATGACCCAATATTAGGTTCTTTGATGGAAACGGAGATGTGAGACTGTAGCTTCTATTTTAAGGAATTTATAGTCTAGTAATTTATTTTGTTTGCCAGAACCTGACATATGTTTTATAAATAAATGTTGGATTTTCATGGTAGAGTGGAAATAGAATGATACTCATTTTCTAAGTAAGATCAGTGTAATACTTTAAATTTTCTCCTAGTTGCTCAACAACTATTTCTATGGTATTATTTTCTTTTTTTCCCTGTGGCTTTATTTTCTAACAGCTTTTTAGTATTACAAGCAAACCAGTTTTCCAGTTTAAAATACAGTAAAATAAGAATTTTTTGCTTAATGCCTGTTTTACTTCAAGACTTTTTGTTTTTGTTTTGGCAAATTGTTTTTCTGTACATATGCCAAATGGTAGGAATTTTTTTTCCTCCTGGTTCAGCTGGCAATTTTAATTCTGTGTTTAATGCAAGAAGGGTTTTTTGTTGTGCTTTTGTTTTTTTGTAGACCAGCTTAATCTTTTTTTCTACACTGATAAAAATCATCTTTTGCCACTAAAGTTAACTATGCCCTAGAACAGAAATGTGCATGTAGAAAAAAATGGCATCAATGTGCATTTTTAATGAATGTTGGTAGCTTGCCAGCTTTATTTTCAAGTTCCTCCCCACTCCAGACTTAACTATGATGGGCTTATAAGGCAACAGCAGTATACATAGTTAATTTGCAAAACAAGAATAGTTTTTCTGGTTTTTCCCTTTTGCATGTTTTGAGTTAGGATTAATTGGACATTTATTATTCTCAATAGACATACAATAAAACAGTTCATTTAACTGGTGCTTTCTGTTGAAACACTGGCTGACTTTTAGATAGTGAGCCTTGTGCAAGTTTATGAATACTACTGAATTTTGGGTGACATTCTTTACACAGTCTAAAAGTAAGTGTGAGCTAACAGAAGGTGGAAATGAAACAAGTTTGACACTTTCTTTGCACTAGGAAGTGTTTCTTTTCCAAGTAACATGCCTTTATAGGTTCAGGATCATTTTCAGTGAGTATAGCTGCTTAAATATTTTTTTTCTTGTTTAAAGTAATTCATGTTCCATTGTGGCAAATTTTGAAAAGAACATAAATGTAAAGAAGAAATTGAAAATCATCTATAAACCCATCACCCAGAAATAATTACTGCTGACATTTTAATGTACACTTTTCTAGTTCTTTCCTTGCATGTATAGATTTTTTAATTTAAAAAAATGGAATTATACTTTTATATATACTGTTTCGTTCCTACGTTTTTCTCTGAACAGGATATTGGTCTCCTAGCTTGGGACTTTTAGGTTGATTCTTTATAATACTATTTTAAATAACACTGGAGCAAACATTTTTGTACATTTATCTTTGATTGCATCTCTGTTTTTTTTTTTTTCTTCCTTTAGGATAGATTCCCAGAAGTGGGATAACTGGATCAGAGGGTGGTTACCCTGTGTATAAGAGTGTGTGTCTCACTGCACCTTCAATGGCATTGAGTAGGTCAGTTTTTACAATCTTTGCCAATTTGATAGATATCTGTTACAATACGTGGGTGGTGATCGCAGTATCCTCTTATTATTAATAATCTGTAAAACCATCATAGTGTATGATTGGTAATTTGCAATCATCTTTGAAAAAGTTGGTTGGAATGAATTTCTTTGGAAATATTTTAGGTGAAAGTAATCTTTGTGACAAAAAAGGACATTCCTTGAAATTGCAATTTGAACATTGTTCTTTTATTGGAAAGAAATAGCATTTTAATGTTCTCCCTTTACTAAACTGGCAAACATGAGAAAGCTTATTGTATAGTATGTAGTAGGTGGAGATATCATGTAAAACTAAATTATTTCAGATAGATGAGGGGGGTAGTCACATAGTTCAGACCAAAAAAAAAAAAAAAAGCCAACTGACTTAGGGTTTGGAGCAATGTTTCTGGACTTAGGCAGCCCGGGTTCAAATCCTTGCTTTGCCACTTAACTAAGTATATGATTTGTGGCAACTTACTGAGTATATAATGTGAGATAACTTACTAAATGTATGATTTGATGTTTCTGAACTTTGGCTTTCTCATCTTTACAAGGAGAATAATAATACCTACTTCATAAGTTTGCTGAGAGGATTAGAAATAATATGTAAAACTAACTGCTTGGCACATAGTAGGCATTTAATAAGAGCCAGCTGTTGTTAAATTTGGGGGGGGGTTTGCCCGTTTGGGGGGGTGGGGCAGGAGATATCATTTGTGTGTCCTTGTTTACATGAATAAATGCAGAGATGCAAAAGGGCCATGAGCAGTGGCAGCTGGAGGGGAGTGGTAGACATTCTTTATGGTAGGAATGGCATGAGCCAAGATAGAAAGTTCAGGACAAGTTGGAGGACAGGAGATTGATTTGACAGAAGCCTGAGCTTGTATAATTAGAAAATACGGTGATAAGGCTGTAAAGATTTGTTGGGCTAGACTGTAGAAGTCATTGAATGCTAGGTTGAGAAGTACAGACTTTTATTTAGGAGCACAAGTGTTGATATGAGGAAAATGACCCAATCAGAGCATTCATCTTTTGGAAGATGAATCTGGGTACAGAATACAGAGTGAATCCAGGAAGAAAGGCACTGAGGGCAAGGAGGCTGGCTTGATAACAAAGGTAAGGCAAATCTGAGGGTTTAATGGAAAACAAGAGGGTAGGTTTTGGGGAGAGTTGCTGGGAGTTGCTGTTGTGGAAGTCTCTGGGTCTTTAAGTGTACTCAGTTTGGAGATGAAATTCAAAAGAAATAGTCTGTGCCTAAGGGATAGGCTAAATGGAGTTAGGAACCACTGAAAGAAGGTAGGACTCACCATGCTTTGGTTGTTGCTACTTTTTTTTTTTTTAATCAAAGGGTAAAAGAGTCCTGTTCTTTCACCTGTGAAAAGCATATGCTTACACTCTTTGACAAATGCATAGTCTGCAGAAATGTTATTTATTTAGCATTTTGAGTTCTTAGTTAACAAAGACTCCTCAGTTTTAGACATTATATTTCTGGAAGTATTATCTTAAAATACTTCACTGTAAGGTTAAATTCTGCTGTCCATGCAACTGGGCTTCAGAAGCATCAGTTATGTGAGCACAAGTGATGAAAAGTGAAATACAGGCTTCTCGTTAAGCAGCTTAGAATATTGTCAGTGAAATATGGAGCAATGAAAAATAGGAAATTGAGTATGTGATCTTTAGAGGAAATCCTACTTTTAGTACTTCTCTCCTCCCCTTTAATTTCTTAATTAAAAAAAAAAAAATTTACACATGCCATTCTTAGTCATTTTGGTACCTGGCTCTAGCTCTGTGCTAAATTGTACTTTCCACTTGGCTGAATAAGTAAGCAGGTTAGCCTACAGACTGATATTAATGTTTCTTTGTGACTGGTAAGTAAACTCACATGGGTTGTGGATTATCTGCTTGCTGTCTTCCTTTAATACCACCAGTCAAGAAAAGAAGCAACACCCGATTTTTAAAAAATAAATATGGGCTTGTGATACTTTCAAGGTATTTGCATTTTTTAAACCACTGAGTTGTTATATCTTTCTTAAATGTTTCTTTTAGTTTTCAAATATTTTCTAAATTCAGAAATAAAGTTTTTTGTTGTTTTTTTTTTTTAAGATTTTATTTATTTATTTGAGAGAGAGAGAATGAGAGAGCACATGAGAGGGGGGAGGGTCAGAGAAAGAAGCAGACTCCCTGCCGAGCAGGGAGCCCGATGCCGGACTCGGTCCAGGGACTCCAGGATCATGACCTGAGCCGAAGGCAGTCGCTTAACCAACTGAGCCACCCAGGCGCCCCAGAAATAAAGTTTTTTTTTAATTTTAATTTTTTTTTTTAAAGATTTTATTTATTTATTTGACAGAGAGAGACACAGCGAAAGAGGGAACACAAGCAGAGGGGGTGGGAGAGGGAGAAGCAGGCTTCCTGCGGAGCGGGGTGCCCGATGCGGGACTCGATCCCAGGACCCTGGGATCATGACCTGAGCTGAAAGCAGACACTTAACCATCTGAGCCACCCAGGCGCCCCCAGAAATAAAGTTTTTATTGTTAGTTATTTTCATTTAAATCTCTTGCTTTTAAAAGTATTCTTGAAAATATTTTTAAATTAGTAAGCAAATGTAGCACATAGTATTGCGATGGTGTGTGTTACTTAGTTCAAATACTGTGTTTTTCTTATGTGAAACTGCAAAAGCCCATTATCTTGTCAACCGAATGATATTTCATTTGCTAAAGAGACCTCAGGTATTCAAAACAATTATTTAATGTCTCAAACTATAAGATTCTAGTTGAGTCTCTCTTGATTTGGTTTGAAGATATTTCTGTTTGTTAACAGAAATCAGAACTACAATTATTCTCCTAGGTCTGATCACTCTATCCTTCCCTCCTTCCCAACCCATTATAGCTGAGAGCAAGATCTTCCCTGGTTTGGGCCATTCTGGCATGGTCACTGTTAGGGCAGCTATGGCCTTCCCAGTCTGTATGTTTTACATTCTTAGAAGCTGTCCTGCTTGCAGGAAAAATAAGTTATTAGATTGAGTGGCTGGTAGTTCATGGTGTACGATTATAAGAAAATTCACAATTTTATACATTATACCTCAGTAAAACTGAAATAAAAAAATTCATTTTCTTTTTACATGAAGTGACATACGAAGTGTGTGAAACCTGAATAGACTTTCATATTCTATCCAAAAGGATGAAATAAAATAAAGCTCACTTGTTGAACAGAACGTTGTATACATTTTTCTTATTCTTTATAGTCAAAAAACATTTTTTCTTATTTCTTTTGGATCAGCAATTTTGAATGCTAAATGTAAGTTGTTGACTAAGAAATCAGTCTTTCCCCAAAACATTCTTAAACATTTTGACTAGTGATGTAACAAATAGTTATTGCATGATTATGGGGTGCCTCGTACTATTCTAGGAACTAGAGATAGAGCAATGAATAAGACTTGCTGTCATGGAACTCTTTATACAAGTGGGGTTTGGTGGTGGTGGAGAGAAATAGTAAATAAGTGAACAAGATAATTTCAGAGGTCACAAGTGCCATGAAGAAGCTTTAGATTGAGTGTTGAGGGAAAACTCAGATGATAATATTTAATTTGAGACCTGAATGACAAAGCTAGATGGAACAATCCGCAAGAAGAGTGAACCAGGCAGAGGGCCCAGTTAGTACAAAAGCCCTTAAGTGAGAAGCAGCAAGTTATGTTTGAGAAAGCCATAGTGATAAGCTGAGAGGAGACTGGTAGATGGGCTTGTCAGGAGACAAATCACATAGATCTTTGGTGAAGGGTTTGGATTTTGTCTTATAAATACAAAGGGAATAACGTAACAATAAAAGAAATTTAAAAAATATATAAAGGGAAGACACAGGATATCAGTACATACTTACCTCTATGGATAAATATGTGTAACTTTTGAATTTGAAGTTGGTGTTACTAATGATACTGGCTTAAATCTGTAGGGTAACCAGTAGTTTCTCTAGACATAGAAAATCACGAACATGGTACATAAATTATGTTTTTCTCAGGGGTCTGCAGAGAAAGGAATGAATTATTCTCAGTATTGTAAAAAGCCTAATGAAAATTATATTTGTGCTCTCAGTAGATTTAAACAGGTGAAATATTGTGTATCTTTGCTTTGACCAATAATTATATTGACTCAAATCTTTGTGGCTAATTATCACAAATCATTATCACATATTGTGGTGATTTGCAAGCTGTTAATGAAATAAAACATCATGCTTGCACCTCAAGAACCTAACATTGGGTTTCATTAGTATTTATGTCTTTGACAGTTTGAGACATCTGATTAGCCATTACTTCTCTAGTTAATTAAATGTCAGTGCAGTTGATAGACAAAAATCTGTAAAGATGTGGAATCTGTGGAGAAAAGAGATTTTTCATAGTAAGGTTGAGAACCACTGATCAATGTCCTGATCTGTAGAGGGACCTACAGGGAGAAGGGAAGTAATATTTTTTTGAAGGTGAAGTTACTACATTTCATTTAATCTGTACAGCAAATCTGAAAAATAGATATTGTTCATTTTTTACAGATGATAAAACTCAAAGTAATTATATAATTTATAAAAATTAACAAACTCTAATTATAAAGGATAATGCTGACAGCAAACTTCCAGAAGGTACTACCACATTACAAAGCACACAATAGGTGGTCAATAAATATTTGTATTTTGCTTATATGCAGACACAGATGTGAATGAATAAGTAGCTGAATCCCTGTATCCTTATAATCATTTCTTCAGTGTAACACATCATTTTTCTTCTAGATGAGTCTAGAAAATTACTCAGAAGTAATTGGCTTCACTTTTTTTTCCCTGTAGAATTCCCCCCCTCCCCCCATGAGGTGTTAAGTTATTTAGATCAGTCACAGAGTACAAGTCCTGAGGAGGGAAATAAAGACCACAAACTTGGAAAGTATAATTTTCATTTAGATTCTAACTGACTAGTTGTAATGTTTTTAGCTTTTAAAACATTCAAGATACCATCTTTTGTATTCACATTCAAGATACCATTTTTGGTTCTGTGCTCTTAATTTTTTTTTTTAACTTAAAAATTTATTATAGTTTTCTGAACTGAGATGGTGGAAAAACAGTAGTCAAAATGTTTATGTAGCCAATATAAGTTGTCCACCTAATCTCTGACTGTTTCAGTGGTGTGGGAGGGCATACTTAGGCAGAATAGTAGTATGAGATCTCTGAACTACTTACTTACAAAGCTTCTTCTAATCCTTCAAATGAATTAATATCCTAATAAATTTAGGTTTAGAGTTCTTTCAAATGAATACCTAATAGGAATGGATGCCTAAGGGAGGAAAGCAAATGCAGGTAATCTAGAGAGTAAAAGAAACTATTTTAGTGGAAGGTCCCAAAAGGGAAGGGATTATGATACAGGATTAACTGTGGGAGAATGGGTAATACGTGGAAGTTGCTATGATAGACTGGAAGAGAAATTTATTTTCACAGAAACAGAAACGAAATTGATGAAACGTGGGCTATGAGATAAATTAATGTTGAACAAGTAAAAAGAGCACTTAGGTTAGATATGGTGGCCTGCAGGGACCTTCAGAGGGGATATGATGAATCTTACCATGTGTGGCAGTATCATTATTTCATGGAGTATGGGATCTGTCTTGTTGGTTTGAGTTGGGAGGATAATACAGTAAATCTAGATAGAATGAATAGGGTTGTTTTTGTGAAGAAGGAACATATTTTAAAATATGTTTCCAGTTGTCTGAGACTAAGGTTATAAGATGACAGGTCTATAGAAGATAAATTTGTATGATATTTTGGTTCTTGGTATCCTTGAAGTGCTCTTTTTGCTATTTTGGATTTTTTTGCTAGATTTCTATATGACAGCTGTTAGACTGCTTCTGCTGCTCTTTACTCTAATCATATAATCGGTTTAGTAATGGCATACATGACTCCTGGAATGAGATTTTCATGCTTCAGAAAATTGTTTTGCATATAAAGTACAAGTAACAATTAGCTCTATAGATGTGTATATCTAAAAATTGTGGGTGAAACGTTTATTAATTTAGTTATTTGAGAATATCACATTAAGAAAAACGATGGGCAAGTGAGCTTAGAAGGTGAATCTTATGTCTCAGACCCACCTTTGTTTAGATTTTCAGGTGGTAGCTTATTTTGATGGTGTTTCTTTTACATTCAGATGGTAAGGCTAGAATTTGAGTAACTCAAAATTGGTCAAGTAGTATACTCTTTTAAAAAAGTTTTTGTGTCTTTTGAATGGAATTTCACACTTAGGACAAACTCCATTGTAAAACATCCCTTTGAATTTTGAATAAATATTAGTAACTTCTCGTACTCCAAAGTCATAATTTTCACATTGGAATATGACAGCATTATAAATCAAGAACCAACCAAAATCTGCAGTTGAAACCATGAGTAGAGGGGTTTTAGATGATGTAGTAATTCTGCTATTCCCATTATGCTTTAGACTTAGACTACTGTCATCAATAGAACAAGCTTGAGATTGTGTCACCACTCAGTACCATCTGCTTGCACGTGTATGTAAGCAATAGGCCTTCGACACTAGATAAAAAGAATCATCACTTTGTGGTGTTCTTAGCTGGTTCTGCTTGGGTTCCAGTGTCCTGGGCTGAGCTTGTGTCTACAGTGAATTGTCACAGTTTTGATCTTTTGCAGCCATAACACTTCTATAACCATGTTTTCGATGTACTGCTGTGCTGAAGATGGACATGTAAAGTTTTTCAGTAATGAAAAGAAAATGCTTATTTAATCAGTGAAATTTAAAAATGATTTTTAAAAAATATTCAAATACTTGCAAGAGAGAGAACTCTTTCTATGAAGGACCAGCCATCTCCTCTCCACCTTGTGGTTAATTTTCGCAGTATAACAAACTACTTTTTAAGTCTAGTAAACCAAAGTATTTTGTAGAAAATCAATCATAATTTTATTTGCACTATTTTTAAAAAGTGCTGTATTGTTAAGAGAGAAATAAACATTACCAGTGTTTATATAATATCAGTTCTTAGTTTTACAAAATGCCTATTCATATATAGGCTAAAAGGAAATACCAAAAGACTAAAGTTGTTATCTTGAAGTTGGGATTATAGGTGGTCTTTATTTTTCTCTTTAAACCTTTTATTTTCTGAATTTTTATAAAAATTTTATAAAAATCACTCATATTTTATAATTTAAAATGAGTTCATTATAGAATGTGAAATGAAATTTAATGAAATTTTTAAAGATGAAGATTCTTAGGGGATAAAATGAGTTTAAAGGCTTTAGAAATGAATTAATAAACAGGATGCATTCCTGAGATGGAATATATAACAGTAAAATCTGTACTTTAAAACAAAACAAGCAAAATTAAGTTGTCATTTTTTGGGTGTAAGGAGTGAGAAAAAACTGGAAAAGTATTGTACTACTTGATATGATGACTTGGAAAATTTTTGTTCCATTTTTCTAACTCAGGTTTGCCTCAGTTACATTCATTTATATGCTCTTTTATGGATAATTATTTTAATACAAGATTTAAATTTATTCATACAGATGATGTGCCAAATCTCACCGAATATTTGGTCATTTGTTAATAAAATATTTGTGGCCAGCAGGCAAAACACTCAGTGAAAGTTTGCTGATAACACCTACTAGCTGTTACTTCTTCTCAGTCTTTTCATCTGTAAAATGGAAAAAAAGAATAGTACCTATTTCTTAGACATGTTTGAGGATTAAATAAGTGTATGTGGCATACAAAAAGTACTTAAGTATTATTGCTGCCACTATAAGGATTATTACCACCACCAAAAGGTGGCATAGGTGTCTGTAAGGAATTGGAAAAGATTGCTATGGACTGGAGCGGTATCTTACACTTTGTATCCACTACTTTGACTAATCTCCTTGTATTCTTCTTTCCTTAAATAGAACTATTAGCTATGCACTTAGATAGTTTAATTATTTATGTATGCAATAAATCTTGGCATTGGTGGCTTAACGTTTTAAACCCAGAGTATTTAACATGGGAGATGTTTAATTTGGTGTAGGCAAAATGTTGAATTCTGCGTATTTCGAGGTTGACGTGCCACTGAAGTATATTAACTAGAGAACTGAGTTTAGCGGACTGCATCCTAGTTATTATTATCCAGCAGTGACTTTTGTTCCTTACTTGTTTAATTCGCATCGTAAGATTAGAAACTGTGTTTCTGTGTGACTAATGGTGCCTTGAGAAAGCCAGTGGTTAATGCTGGTTTTTGCAGATTTAACTGAAGTGAGTTTATTTTAGTGGCAAAATTTACAAATACTGCTTTTTTCTTTTATATTCTTCACAGTGCCTTGTACCCAGTAGAGATCGTGAGTAATAGGGTGTGCTTGATAGTTTGTGAAGAAATTTGAATCTTCAAGTTCCTTAAAGGAAAAAGAGGAGTTTAGCAGGGATTCCTAGATTTCTGGGCTCTTAGTTTATTTTAATTTTTATCATTTTAGTACATAATTTAAAAAGTGTCTTAGACCAAATTAAAATATATCTGTGTTACGTATTTCTATGGAGCGGTATGATGATATAAGTGTGCCTCATTGAATAAAAGCCACTAGCCCCATGCATAGAAATTTTGATTTTATTAGGTCTGCAGTAAGGTTGATTACCTTTCAGTAAAGGTAGTTTACTTTGTAGTTGATTTAGTTTACTGCAGAATCTGTAGTTCACTTCTCCAAGTGATTCCAGATGATTCTGATGCAGTATTTTCTCATTTTCTTTATATTTTCATTTTAGTATTATATTGAACAAATAGTCTGCATTGTATTTTTAAAGACTTAGAGGAGTATAGGAATAAATTTTATATTTAAAAATGAAAATTAATGCTATGTCTTAACTTCCATTGTATATCCCTTTGTAATTAGTTCAATGTATATATATTACTATCCAAACTCATGTAATATCGGGACACCGGGGTGGCTCAGTCGGTTAAGCATCCGCTTTCAGCTCAGGTCATGATCCCAGCTCCTGGGATCGAGTCCCATATCGCGTTCCTTGCTCAGGGGGGGAGCCTGCTTCTCCCTCTGCCCGCCATCCTGCCCCTCCCCCCGCTTGTGCTCGCTCTCTCTCTGACAAAGTCTTAAAAAAAAAACAAACTCAAGTAATATCAAGTTCATTGTAGAAAAATTGAGAGTACCAATGAAGCAGTGTTCGTCAACCTTTTTAGCATTATTACTTGCTCACCCTGCCCCAGTCTTGATATTTTTTTCCTAATTATACCCCCATGAAATTTTAATAGCACAGATATACTCTATGTTTATGTACTGTATGTTAATTTGTGTTTTATATGCTAAGAGTTTTTTTTTTTTTTTTTGCCCCTCAATAGCCAATTTTCACCCCCTTGGGGGTGATACTGCCCCTGATGAGAATGTATGCAATAAGCTTAAAAAAAAAACAAAACCCTTGATTTTACCTCTTAGCCTATTAATATTTTGGTATACAATTTTCCCAGTGGTTTTCAATGCATATTTATTTTTTCTTTTAAAAAATGAGATCAGATGCATAGTATTTCATCTCCCTTTGAAAAAATATATTGTGAATTTTTTGTGAAAAATGAACATATTTTAATATCTAAGGATAAATATCAGTGCATTGTATTCCATTATATGAATTTGCCATCATTTCTTTAAGTGATTCCTTGTACTTCTCAGGTTTTTTTTCTGTTATAAAAAACCTGATATGAATATCATTGCAGTTGAATTGTTCCATGCATTCTTAATTATTTCCTTAGGATAAATTCCAAGAAGTAGAATTATATTATTCTATACATTTAAATATTTTTGGTATGTATAGCTTAGAGTGTGAAAGCCCCTTTCCCAAGGACAACCACCATTAATGACGTGCAGTAATTTATCCATTCTTCTATTGAAAGACCTTTTGTTTCCTGGTTTTTTGTTTTTTGTTGTGGGCATGCATCTTTGCTTGTGTTTTTCTGTATAATAAATTCCCATTTGTGTGAGAGTTGTTGGGTCATTTAAGAATTGGAAGTACTTTACATGCTTGAATTTTTTTTCTTTAGGCTCTCCTTATTTGCCTGTTCTGATGTTGCTACTAGATTTTAGTTACTAATAACTTTGTAATGTTGTGCTTTTATATCTGGAAATATAAAATGTTCCATTAAGTAAGCAAATGTGTCTGTATATTTTTCAGATTACAAGTTACAGTTAAGTTTGGCTAGGTTTTTTGTTTTATTGTTTTTTAAAGACAAGCATATGTATTTTAACTAGACTAGAATAATACAGATTTTTGAGGATTTACAGTTTTAGGCTTGAGAACTTTCAGTGCCTAGCAGTGATTCAGAACTCTAAAAGCACCTCTCAGTTGCAAAGTAAAGAAAAAAAACTATTGAGCTGTGAGCTTTATGGAATATTTGGAACTGCAACATTTTTTTTTTTTTAAGATTTTACTTATTTGACAGAGAGAGAGACAGTGAGAGAGGAGACACAAGCAGGGGGGGTGGGAGAGGGAGAAGCAGACTCCCCACTGAGCAGGGAGCCCAATGCGGGGCTCGATCCCAAGAGCCTGGGATCATGACCTGAGCCGAAGGCAGACGCTTAACAACTGAGCCACCCAGGCGCCCCTGGAACTGCAACATTTCTGTCAAATATGCCTTTTAATCTTTGGTTTATTGATTGAAGTATCTTGGACATATACTCTGTTTGCAATCCAACTTTTCTTCCTTTTAAAAGGAAATATATTCTCTTTCTCATTTTACGTTTCTGGTAAGTACTTATCTTAGGTATGCCCTGCTGTGCTGTTTCTGCTTGTTTTTATAGAATTCCTTTATATATTGTCTTCAGAGTTATTCATACATTTTTCTGAGGTTTAGAGTCTCATAAAGTTCAAAATATATCAGAATAGTTATTATATTAGAATACTTGTGAATCAGCACCCGATTTTTACAGAATCTTAATCTAATTAGTGTTTTTTGCTAGATTGAAACAGGTTTCTTTATAGGAAACCATTAAACATTGCAAAAGAATTATACTTTGGTTTTCAAAGTAGAAATTTTTTTGTTTTTGAAAAATAGAGCTAATTTTGGGATGCCTGGGTGGCTCAGTCAGTTAAGCGTCTGCCTTCAGCTCAGGTCATGATCCCTGGGTCCTGGGATCGAGTCCAGCATCCGACTCCTTGCTCAGCGGGAAGCCTGCTTCTCCCTCTGCCTGCTGTTCCCCCTGCTTGTGCTCTCTCTCTCTCTCTCTGACAAATAAATAAATCTTAAAAAAAAATAAGGCTAATTTTTCTCAGGTCACCTTTAAATTTAAATTTAATTTTAAGTGCTCACACCATCACTAAAATCTTTAAATGTTGATTCTGACCCTACTGTAATTATATGAGCTAGTTTTCCTTTTTAAGACACACTCTTGAGTGAGACTTTCAAATGCTTTAAGTGTTCTGGAAGAATTCGTTGACCTTTGTAATGAAAAAATCCCTCCTGAGGGTACTACACTCACCACTAGGATGAAAGCTAATTCTAATAAATATAATAACCGATACTCTACCTAGGCAATTCAGACAGGTCTGTTTTCTAGGAGTAGCCTCTCTTGGAGTTGAGTTGTCACCACAGCTAGCTTAGGCTCATTGCAGAGGTTCCCCATGCTTTGGATCACAGTTCTTTATTTAGTGAATTGAAAAACCATCTGTTTTCCCTCATGGTAGTAGTCTTTTTTTTTTTGCGTGGTATGTTTTAAAAAATTAGCATTTCAAGTGTGATTTTGTCTATTGAGGCTCACCATTTAACCAGGTGGGAGATTTTATTCTGTGGTGCAGAATTTAACTTAAACACTTTATGAATGTACACAAAGCTGGGTCCTTTGCTCAGAATCACAGCAGCAAACAAATGACAACATATGTTTGAGCATTAACTCTTTATGACCTTAGACCTTTGGCCAAGCCTTATGATTGCTTGGGTCTGCCTTACCACCCGCATTGCCTACTTCTTTGTTTTCTGAACCCTGAAGTCAAATGAAAAACTGAGAATTCATTTAAATGTATAGTCCATATAAGGAGATTTTATTTTAACTAAATGTTATATGAGATTACTATAAATGATTGTAAAAATCATTTATGTGTGATAGACATTTGTGTTTGTAAAACTTCAAAATATTTCCATTTTATTCTTATTTAAAATATTTTCTCCTCACACTAAATATTGTGATAAATTAGTACCAGTAAGACTTTAATTAGTAATAGCCATCTGGTGGAAAAGATTTGTTAATAGATTTGTTAGGATATAGATCTCCACTGTACAGAGAAGTAGGGAGATTCTGTGTTTTGTGCCCTGACAGAAAGTAAACTTCCACGACAGCATTAAGTAATTTTTACTAGTTTTTTATATAATTTTTCTATTCAAAATATAATTTAAGTAACCCTTGAATATCTTTTTAGTCACACTATTTTTAAAAAACTGTTTTTAACTAAACAAGTAATACATTATAAAAAGAAATAACAGGTCACATAAAAAATATGGATCAAGTGAAAAATATAGATAAGGCAAAAGTAATAGTTACTAGTTTGCTGAAATTCCTGTGTAAACATACGTACATGTAAAAATATTGTTTTCATAGCTTTTTTTTTTTTTTTTTTAAGTTTTCAGATACAGAGGTGAGACATGAAGACTAGAAGTGTTCTTTACTATCATGCTGTGGTACTAAATAAAAATTCCATTCTTTAAAGACAGGTTTTGTCAAGTTCCCCATCTCTGTCCTTGCTCTTCCCCTCACCTGGATTCTTTTTCATTATCACTCTTCTCCTTGAAAGGAGAGAGGTATACTGATGTGGTACATCTCCATTCTGGCTTGGCTGTACATAAGAATTAACTGAGGAGCTTTGAGAAATAACCACATCCTGGCTCCACTATCCAGAGATTCTTATTTAATTGGTCATGATGAGGCAAGACATGGGGGAGGAAAATGTGCTTTATCTTAGCCTGCATATGGAAGCTTGCCGGAGCTTCTGAGTTCCAGTATGGGATCCAGGAAAGCAATGATTAGTCCAAGGATCTTCTTCCTCAGTTTCCTGTCTTTAAGAAGGGTGATAGGCATAGATCTTTATAATCCCTCAAGTTCTCAAAGGAATGCAGTGCCACAAACTTCTTCATTTAGTCCAGTATTGGTTCACTTACAGAATTTGTAATATTTGAATTCTAAGGAAAATCAGCTCATTAATGCAGCACAGATTAGATAGAGAAGAAGGTCAGTGGTGAAGCAGTATAGTGTTGTGGTTAACTGCACAGATGCTAGAGGCAGACTGCCTGGGTTGTAATCGCAGTTCTGTAATTTATATCTGTTGAGCTTGGGCAAGTTCGTTTGAGCCTCTCTGACTCATCAATAAAATGGGGATAATAGTCTCTACCTCAGGGATGTGAAGATTAGAAATACTAATGTATAAAGTGCGCAAAGCAGCATTTTGTGTATGATAACTACTCAATAAATAGTACAATTAATGTATTCCTTTTCTTGTATCTTCTTTTCTAACAATGTTACTCTTTTCTTGCCCATTCCTCCTGGAGGTAAATTAATGCTTTCTTTGGTAAACTAGAGCAGGGGTCAGCAAACTTTTTTCTGTAAAGGGCCAGATAAATATTTTAGGTTTTTAGGGCCATATGGTCTCTGTTGCAATACTGTGAGGCAAAAGCAGCCAGAGACCATATGTAAACAAATGAGCATGGCTGTGTCTACTTTATTTATGGGCACTGAAGTTTGCATTTCATATAATTTTCACATGTCATGAAGTGCTGATTTTCTTTTGATTTAAAGAAAAGATATTTAAGACTCTAAAAACCGTTCTTAGTTTATAGGCCACACAGAAATAGGCGGTGGGCCCTGTTTGGCCTGCAGGTCATAGTTTGCTGATTCCTGAACTAGCGTAAAGGAACCCACGCATTCTGACTATTTTAGACACCCTTTCTTTCTTAAAGCATGCCTTCATTCTTTAACTTCCCTGTACTTTGGAGGAATCTAGAAAATTATTTTTATTGCCATCAGGTTTAGAATTTAAAAATTCTACTTAGAGCTCTGATCTTAACGATAAGCACATGTGTGAAACAGGGAGCTCTGTGAACTCTCCTCTCCTCAGTGACATATATAATAGTACTTAGGGTTCTTTGGTTGCAAGCAACAGAAACAGACTTTGTCTTGTTCTCAGCACCAGTATAGTAGGTATTTGTATTAGGGTTCTCCGAAGAAATAGATCAGTAGGATACATACACGCACAAATATTATACATTTTGTATGTATGTTTGTATAGTGAGAGATTTATTTCAAGAAATTGGTTTACATTGTTTTGGGGCCTAGCAAGTCCAAAATCTATAGGGCAGGGCAGCTGGGAACTCCCTGGCAGCCTTGTGGTAGAATTTCTTCTTCATGGAACCTCAATTTTGCCGTTAAAGGCCTTCAGCTGATTGGATGGAGCCTCCCCCACATTATTGATAATTTCCTTCACTTAAAGTCTACTGGTTATAGGTATTAACCACATTTACATAATACGTTCACAGCAACACCTAGATTTTGTGTGTGTTTGAATAACTGGGTTCTACTATATCCTAGCCAAGTGACACATACAACTAACCATCACATAGTTCAGTAAATATTTTTCCAATAAAAGGATGAACAAATGGCTAAAATGGTTAATTTAAGCAGAAAAAGACATGTATTTGAAGGATGTTGAATAATAGAATTTAAGAAATAAGCATTCAGGGATGCCTGGGTGGCTCAGTCGGTTAAGCGTCTGCCTTCAGCTCAGGTCATGATCCCGGAGTCCTGGGATCGAGTCCTGCATCGGGCCCCCTGCTCCGCGGGGAGCCTGCTTCTCCCTCTCCCTCTGCCTCTCTCTCTATCTCTCATGAATTAAAAAAAAAAAAAAAAAAATTAAAAAAAAAAAAAAAGAAAGAAGTGTTCAGACCTAAGGAAGCCCCAAGAAGCACTGGGACAGTTTGCAGGGTTTGAGACCTAGGTAGCAGGAATAAACAGTGTCTTTAGTGTAGCACAGTCAGAATGAATCTGCTCTAACCTTCTCCAGTCCTCACATCATTCTGCTCAAGATTCAGCTTCTTAAGAGATTCTGCCTTATTGGCCTACCTTGAGTTTGGGTAAGAGAGCTCCTTTGCCCAGTAGAGGGTGGGACACCTTGATTGACATTTCCACCAAAACTGCCGTGAGGGAGTGAGGTTATTTCCCAACAGAGCGTTAGGATGCTGTTACCAAAAGGAGGAGGTGGGATACTAGACTAATGCAAAAATAACAGATGTCTGCTTCACCAATTCTTGATATCTGCCCACATAGAAAGACAGCTGGTGAGTCTGACATGGACCGGGGCCAGATCATGGAGAGCTTTACAGGCCCTGGTAATCAGCTTGGGCCTTAATCCTCTAGAAGAAGGAACTTTTTTGGAGTCATAGCCTCCAGTGAGAATTTGAAATTTTTGAACCAAATTTTGGACCATCTTCCTTTCTTCAGAAAATTATACTTAGGTTTTAAAAAAGGTTTGTTTTTGGAGCACCTGGGTGGCTCAGTCGGTTAAGGCCTGACTCTTGATTTCGGCTCATATCTTGAACTCACAGTTATGAGATGGAGCCCCACATTGGGCTCCGTGCTCGGTGTGGAACCTGCTTAAGACTTCCTCTCTCTCTGTCTCTCCCTCCTCCCCACTTGTTCATGTGTTCTCCCTCTCTAAGAAAAGGGGGGGGGGTGTTTTTGTTTTCTGTTTTGCATAGCATTTCAAAAGATCCTCTTACCTTTTGAAGTACATCTGTGTTGGTGGGAAGAAGGGCCAGTCTCTTAACCTGAATGGTTAAGAACTCATAGGGAGACAGTGGTATATACTACGTAAGGATTTTAGGCACAGGAACCACAATATAGAGTTGCATTTTAAATAAATCATTCTGGCTTGAATTGGAGGGTGGATTTGAGGGGTGTAAGGCTGGATGGAGGCTGACAAACAACCACAAAATTACATCTCTTCCCTCAGCTTCTGATAGTTGCAATTTTATGATTCTCTTTAATCTCTGATTGCTTGTGGAAAAATTTGGTTAAGGGATGATGAGGGCTTCAATTAACAAAGATGAAATAGGGATGAAAAGGGAAACAACTTTAAGAAATATTTGGGAGATGAAGTTCACAGGACCTAGCTGTTGATCATATTTGGGGAACAGATTGTCTGTGGCCATGTATGTCTCTAGCTTGCATGACAGAAAATTGCTGAGGGAATTAGTAGAGAGCAGGTAGAGGGATTGACCTTGAAGGTGAGGGAGGGACTCACTGATATGAGGAATTCTTAATCTCAGGAAACAAACTGAGGGTTGCTGGAGTGGGGGGTGGGGTGGGAGGGATGGGGTAACTGGGTGATAGACACTGGGGAGGGTATGTGCTCTGGTAAGCACTGTGAATTGTGCCAAGACTGTTGAATCTCAGATCTGTACCTCTGAAACAAATAATGCAATATATGTTAAGAAAAAAAAAAAAGATAGCAAGGGGGGAAATCGGAGGGGGAGACGAACCATGAGAGACGATGGACTCTGAAAAACAAACTGAGGGTTCTAGAGGGGAGGGGGGTGGGAGGATGGGATGGCCTGGTGGTGGGTATTGAGGAGGGCGCGTTCTGCATGGAGCACTGGGTGTTATGCACAAACAATGAATCATGGAACACTGCATCAAAAACTAATGATGTAATGTATGGTGATTAACATAATAAAAAAAAAAAAAAAAAGGTGAGGAGGGACTTTATCCCCCGAATGGGACTTGAGGGAAAAAGATCATAGTGACTGGACTTGATAAGTTTACCAGTGAGGGGAGGGAATGAGGGAGGAAGTAAAGCAATGATTGGTAGAAGGATGATGTGCAGTACTGAAGGTCCAAGTGAGATTTCAGACCAGGAATTTGTAGTAGTGACATGAGTTACATAATGGTGTTTTCTCCAGCAATAAAGAGAGATTTTTAAGATTCATTCATGGTTGGGGCACGTGGGTGACTCAGTCGGTTAAGCATCCGACTCTTGATTTCGTCTCAGGTAATGATCTCAGGGTCTGAGATTGAGCCCTGAGTCAGACTCCGCGCTTAGCGGGGAGTCTGCTTCTCTCCCTCTCCCTCTGCCACTCCCCCCTGCTCTGTGTGCCCGTGTGTGCACTCTCTCTCCCTTTCTCTCTCTAAAATAAATAAATCTTAAAAAAAAAAAAAAAGATTCATTCGTGGTTGTTACACTGGCTGATTTGGGGGGAAACACAGGAATATATAGAATAGAAGTGGCTGGGCAAACAATAACTCAGACAAAGAATGTGATAATGATAAAGAGGAAACACAAATAGAGCCCTTACTCTGTGCTACGCACATATATAAGTATGCTTTGAAGATACTAACTCATTAACTCAAAATAACCCTGTGAAGTAGGCACTGTTATCCCAATGATGAAACAGAGACACAGAGAGGTTAAGACATTGCCTAGGATTACAGAGCAAGTTAGTAACAGCTGGACTTCAGACCCAAAATTTAGTTTCCAGAGTCTATGCTTAGCTACTAAGCTACACTGATGATCACTCTTGGAATCCAGGTTTGGGAGAGAAGGAGAGGAGATGATAGGCTAGGAGATGGTAAAGGGATCAAAGTGTCTGAAATTTTAGTGTGGCGGAAAACCTGTGCTGTAGGATTTTCCTCAGATTACAGACATACACAAATACACACTGATTTATACCAGGCCAGGTATTGCAAAAAAGGAAATTAATTTAGACATTTACTAGTAATTCTTAATGATCAAGAGCCTTTTTCATGAATTATATTTGGACTTCACAGTTCTTTTGCTTCATTTTTGTGTGCTGATAAGATATTCTTGTAAAAGTAAACCTCTGTGTTTCCTTTTGTATGCTTCATCACCCCAGTTTTGACAGAACCTTTAGTAAATGACCAGATTTTTTCTACTCTCTTTCTTTGCTCTCATAACATTAATGTGGCAGGCTTTTTCATTTTAGTGTTTTTGTATCCACTGTACTGCCGTTTAGTAGCGGAGCCCCGCCAGTTAGAGCTAGAGATGTTTTGTTCTAATTTGGAGAGACAGCATGTGTCTCTCTAAGTTCTCCATCAGATTTCCTTTTCTTTCCCTTCCCCCCCCCCTTAACTTGGTGCCAAATTTGTAAATACATTTCTGCAAATGCAGACTAAGGAATAAAAAAATGAATGCATCCCTCAGAATGGAGCACCTTTTCAACATAGAACTAGTTTGCTTTTTCAAAAAATGTTTGGCTTTTTCCAATGGTGTTGTTACCTAAAGGCCATACAATTGATAAATTAACTTTGAGAAAAGAGATAAATTAACACTTTGAGAAAAGGCATCATAATATTTTTATCTTACTAAATTTCGACAACTGGTTTTATTTTCCGGTATCTCTCACTGTCTTATATTCTTAGATCAACATAATGGGTATTTGCGGTATTAGAGACCACTGAAATGCTGCTGCTGTTGGTTGTTTTTTTTTTTTTCCCCTGTATTAATCTAGATACCGAGTTAAGTTTGATGTTTGCTGTGCTTGGTGTGCTTTACAGATTGATTTGGGCTAATAATTTCAATTATTTGCTTCTAGCCAATGAAAGGCATTGTTAGAAACAGGACTTTAGATCTAGATGTTGAGATTTTAGCCTCTAGAAAATTTAATCATATATGTTTAATTGTAGTATCGGCCTTTGAACCCTGACCCTCAAGGCTTTAGTAATAAAGTTTTTTCTGTAGTCAGGTGGCTTTCGATTTGACTATAAATACTTTTTCCCAGTTAACAAGCTTAGTTCAGATCTAGACCTCAAAGTAAACTCTTTTTATGCTTAAGAGAATTTTAATAGTTATTATTGATTGGTATCTTTTAACTTATGTGAAGTTATTTAAATTGGCAAATCATTATCAACAAAGTATTGTAATAATTCATTTTTGTAGAACTTTGAGGATTCTGTGAGTCCAAAAGTATTAGACTCAAGCACAGTTTTAAGAGTTGGTAATTTTGCAATTTCTTTGTATGTAGCATTGTCCAAATTTCAGTTTATATATGACTTTGATACTTTCTTACATACCAAAGGATTAAGATAACATCTAGATACTGAGAAATTTCTTTTTTTTTTTTTAAAGATTTTATTTATTTATTTGAGAGTGAGAGAATGAGAGAGAGCACATGAGAGGGGTTAGGGTCAGAGGGAGAAGCAGACTCCCTGCCAAGCAGGGAGCCCGATGTGGGACTCGATCCAGGGACTCCAGGATCATGACCTGAGCCTAAGGCAGTCACTTAACCAACTGAGCCACCCAGGCGCCCTAGATACTGAGAAATTTCTAATAAATGTGAATGTGTATGAATGTTGTAGATAACCTGTCAGTCTTTAAATTTGTACTATATTGAGAATTTTACTCTTCATTGAAAATAGCTGGTATACTTGTTGTCAAGAATTAATTCTACATAGAAATTCCTCTATAATCATATTTTCAGGTGTTTTATAACAAAGTCATTGCTCAACTGTGCTATATAATTTCTGTTTATTTGTTGTATTTTGTGTATGTGGTTACTTGGAAATTTTATCATATATCATGGGAATAATTCTTTTATGACAATTTAAAGATTGTTCTCATACCCCTACATTTTATTTTTGTAGTTTTAATTATTTTATTAAATGTTGGGGGGTTTTTTTGGCAGTTCTGATATCCTTAAATGTTTCCAGGCTTGTGACCCTTGGTCATTGTCTTTCAACATATTGATGTCAAATGCAAGATTTGGGGGTTATTTTCCCCTTATACAATGTTCTTTAGATAAAAGAAAGATACAATTCATTCAGACATAACTTTATTTTTTTTATTTTTTTTAAAAGATTTTATTTATTAGAGAGAGAGACAGCGAGAGAGGGAACACAAACAGGGGCAGAGGGAAAGGGAGAAGCAGGCTTCCCATGGAGCTGGGAGCCCTATGTGGGACTCTGTCCTGAGCCAAAGGCAGACGCTTAACGACTGAGCCACCCAGGTGCCCCCAGACAGAACTTTAAAAAATAGAATTAGATACTATTATTGAGCAGATATTTTGTAGGATTAATATTCTTTCTAGTTAGAATTTTCCTGGCAAAAATGTTAAAATTTTCAGAGTTGAAAGTATTTTAAAGCTTTGATCAGAATTTTCAAGGAGGTTGTTGTAATTGGTTTCTTAAAACATGCAGACTCATTAGGTACCAGACCTTACACTGATGTATACATAAGTAAAAATGGGAGTAGGGAAAGTGGAGGTGGGATTAGTTGGTTATGCTGATGGAATGTGGGTGGACCTGGATGATGACAAGTATTTCCTAGTGATCATTTCTGTCAACAAATAGTATTTCAAATATTATTCTCTGAGGCAACTATTCTAGCACATATCAACCACAGTGACTTAGACTTATAGTCATTGGAATGGGTTTTCTTAAAAGAATGTAGCCACTGTGAGCATTGTAATCCCTTGAAACAAGGCTTAATCTTGAATTAAAAAAATTAAATAGAAGCTGATACTAAAATAAGTAGGATATGTTATCTCAACCCTTCATTCATCACCCTATTTTGTTGTGTAGGCTTCTGGTCATTAACTACTTTTTATCAGTTTTGTAGTAATTGGACTAGGAAAGAAAATGAGATGAAATGCACATCTGGAAATTTTGCCTTTTTTTGGATTTTGTTCTTGTTTTGCTTTTATTATAGAAAATAAAATCTGATAAACAATTTAGGAAGAAGGCATAGAGTTAGGTTAAGAATGTGGGCACTAGAGTCATATTACCTGAATTCTGATCCCAGCTATGCAAATTATTGTGTGCAATCTTTACGATACTTTTCTTAGTCTTACTTTCTTTAGCTATAATATCACGATTATAATTGTAACCCTGCTTTATGGTCATGAAAATCAAATGGTATGGTCCATATGAAGTACTTAGCATTGAATATTAAATATTATTGTTTTATTATCCCTTTTCTGTTGATCAAAACTTTACATGGATTCTGACTTCGTTTTTGAGGTTACTGTTTGGTTCCCATTGAATTTTTACTGGGCAGTTTAGTGTTTAAAGGAATATTTAATACATTTTTCCTTTTAACTGGAATAAGTTAAAGATGCAAAAGATTGAATGTTGTCTTAGATTCCCAAGACCTGGGGAACCAGTCTGAATACTTTTATGCACTTGGTTAACCTTTATGCCATTCAGAATGTGAGACCAGTTTGTGCTGATTTCCATTCCTCTGTTAGTCTTAAAAAATGAATCACCATAGTCTTCAATGATGTCATTAGGACCATTAGGAAAAATACCTGTTATAACTATGAAGATCCAGAGAACTCTTGTTTATACTTATTTTAATAGTGAAAGCTTGGTTTTGGTTATTTCTTCTAACAATATATTAGTAATGTTATTAGTAGAGTGCTTTTTATAGACTTTTATAAACTTTGTATCATTTGATCTTCACAATTTTGTGAAAAAGGTAGGACAAATGGAATCACTCCTACTTTTAAAGATGAGAAATCTGGGCTTCAAAAAGTTCAGTGACTTTCCCAGAGATAGTGATGTCTGTCTCTTTCATTAGTTTTCATTCTACCATATCAAAGAGTTTCTATGTAGAACCAATTCCTTCTATATGATCAACCTATAATTTCCAGAATGTAATACTCAAATTGTTGAAATTACTGGATTTTCACATTTGCCAGAAGTATGTACCTTTTGTTTTGTTTTGTTTTGTTTTGTTTGGCTATATATCAAGTTAGAAGAATAAATACCAAGTTCTGCCATAGTATATTAGTATAATTTTAATCTTATTTGTAGCTGTAGGATTTAGAGATACCTGATGTGGAAGTATATCCTTAAAATGCATTTGATGCTAGAAAGTTATTTTAATAAGTTAATTAACTTTTGATATAATTTTGATTCAGAGGGCACTATGAAAGATTTTTTTTTCTCTGATTCTTTTGATATTCTTAGTCAAGTTGCCCAATTTCAAAAGAAAGATGACTTTTTACTTTCAGCAATCATTTTAAAAACTTAGTATACTTTAGGGCGCCTGGGTGGCTCAGATGGTTAAGCGTCTGCCTTCGGCTCGGGTCGTGATCCCAGGGTCCTGGGATCGAGTCCCACATCGGGCTCCCGGCTCAGCGGGGAGCCTGCTTCTCCCTCTGACCCTCTCCCCTCTCATGCTGTTTCTCTCTCGCTCGCTCTCTAAAAAATAAATAAAATCTTAAAAAAAAAAAAAAAACTAGTATACTTTATATTGTGTAAATACCTATGGGGAGATGGATATTTCTTTTGATTGGGGACATTCTTTGTGTAAGAAGTTCAGTTAAAGTATTTTTAGATCCTCTGCTTTTGTATTCATGGGCTCTATGCACATCACTATGAAGGAGTATGAAATAATCCTTGCCTTGCTTTCAACAAAGTTGAAGCATTGATAGAGAAGGTAAAGCTAATTATGACACAGAGTAGAGGCTGCCAAACTACAATCTAAGGCCTGATTTTATATGGCAATCAAGCTAAGATGGTATTTGCTTTTGTTGTTTAAAAAAACAAACAAGAGAGTGTGTAACATAGATCATGTGGTCTGCAAAGCAAAAAATATTAACTGTCTGGCTCTTTACAGAAGAGGTTTACTGACTATGAATTAGAGGCATATGTATCACATAAGGTAAAGTATAGCTAGAGACATTAAGGAATGCAAACCAAAACCACAATGAGATACCATTTCATACCCATTAGGATAGCTGTAATTAAAAAATGGACAGTAACAAGTGTTGACAAGGATGTGGAGAGATTGGAATTCTCATGCACTGCTGGTGGGAATGTAAAATGGTAAAGCCACTGTAGAAAACAGTCTGGCAGTTCCTCAAAAAAGTTAAACCTGGTTACATTATGACCCAGCACTTCCATTGTAGGTATAAGCACAAGAGAATTAGAAACATATGTTCACATAAAAACTTGTTCATAATATTATTAGTCACAATAGCCAGTAAGTCCATCAGCTGATAAATGAATAACCAATATGTGGTACAGCCATACAATGGAATATTATTCAGCCATAAAAAGAAATGAAGCACTGATACATGCTATGACATAGATGAGCCTTGCATTATATGTGAAAGAAGCCAGACACAAAGATCACAAATTCTGTTTTTCCATTTATAAAAATGTCTGTCTAGAATAGGCAAGTCTATAGAGACAGTAAATTAGTGGTTGCCAGAGGCTGGGGAGGGGAAATTGGGAGTGACTAGTACTGGATGTAGGGTTTCTTTTTAGGGCAATGAAAATATTCTGGAATTAGTGTTGGTGATTGTACAGCCTTGTGAGTATAATTTAAACCACTGGATTATATACTTTAAAATGGTGAACTTTATGGAATGTGAATTATATGGCAACAAAAGAAAATGTAACTAAGTAGTTTTATAAAAGAAGTAATGAATAAGTCAAACAGAGAAAGACATGTATCATATGATCTCACTGATATGAGGAATTCTTAATCGCAGGAAACAAACTGAGTGTTGTTGGAGTGGGGGGTGGGGTGGGAGGGATGGGGTGACTGGGTGATGGACACTGGGGAGGGTGTGTACTCTGGTAAGCGCTGTGAATTGTGCAAGACTGTTGAATCTCAGATCTGTACCTCTGAAACAAATAATGCAATATATCTTAAGAAAAAAAAAAAGAAGAAGAAGAAGGTAGCGGGAGGGGAAGAATGAAGCGGGGGAAATCGGAGGGGTAGACGAACCATGAGAGACGATAGACTCTGAAAAACAAACTGAGGGTTCTAGAGGGGAGGGTGGTGGGAGGATGGGTTAGCCTGGTGGTGGGTATTGAGGAGGGCACATTCTGCATGGAGCACTGGGTGTTGTGCACAAACAATGAATCATGGAACACTTCATCTAAAACTAATGATGTAATGTATGGGGATTAACATAAGAATAAAATTTAAAAAATAAATAAATTAATTAATTAATTAAAAAAAAAGAAGTAATGAGAGATCAGGTAAAGAAGACTGCAGGCATGAATTGATTGATACAAACTTTGAAGTTGGGGCTTGAAATGCATCTCAAAGGGCATGGAGAATTTGGATAGAAAAGAGGAAGTAGGTGGTATGGCACTACAGATCTTAGGAACAGGTATAAACTAAAATCTTCCTGTTTGACAGGAGAGGAAGAAGTGGCAAGACTAAGGAAGAAAGACAAGCTGAACTTGTTTCCATGAGATTTCTAAACTGTCATATTTAACTGAATTGCACTGCTAGGGATCATGCTTTGCACTATCATTTTTATGGAATAAATTGTGTATTCTTCTAGGCCAAAGCAGGAATTTTTTATTCCAGCCAGAAAGCAAGAGCCATGGTACTTTTAACAGGTTATTGTAAGGATTTTAATTCTCAGTATATGCTTTGAAGAATTTGCTACCATCTTTTTTTTTCTTCAAGTTTTTATTTGAATTCCAGTTAGTTAACATACAGTGTAATATTAGTTTCAGATGTAGAATTCAGTGATTCATCACTTAAATATAACACCCAGTGCTCATCACAAGTGCCCTCCTTAATACCCATCACCCATTTAGCCCACCCCTCACTCATCTCCCCTCCGGCAACCCTCAGTTTGTTCTCTGTTATGAAAACTCTGTTTTCTGGTTTGCCCTCTTTGTTCTTTTTTCCCTTATGTTTATCCTTTTTGTTTCTTAAATTCCACATATGAGTGAAATCATATGGTATTTGTCTTTTTCTGGCTATTTCCCTTTACATAATACTCTGGCTCTATCCACGTCATTGCAAATGACAAGATTTCATTCTTTTTGGTGGCTGAGTAGTAGTCGTGTGTGTGTGTGTTTCACATCTTTACCCCTTCATCAGTATTCGCGCGCGTGTGTGTGTGTGTTCCACATCTTTACCCCTTCATCAGTGATGGACATTTGGGCTCTTTCCAAAATTTTGGCTATTGTTGATAATGCTGCCATAAATATAAACATCAGGTGCGAGTATCCCTTTGAATCAGTATTTTTGTATCCTTTGGGTAAATACCTAGTGGTGCAATTGCTGGGTCGCAGGGTAGTTCTATTTTTAACTTTTTGAGGAAACACCATACTGTTTTCCAGAGTGGCTACACCAGTTTGCATTCCCACCAACAGTGTAAGAGGGTTCTCCTTTTTTGCTTTGTTTCGTTTTTAACCAATTTTAAGTCATACAAAGTATCTATCTGATTTTTTGTTGTTGTTATTCGGAACAAAAATCCGTAATAATATGGTTCATTATACTTGCCACTTTACACTTATAAAGTTCTTTCTTGTATATTGCCTCATTTAATCCTCTCACCACACCTGTGAGATAGATGGTATCATTCCCATTTTTTTTTTTTTAAGATGAAAGAGGCCATATAATAGAGTGATTTGGAGCTACGATGGGGCCACTGGAGTCAAAATGCCTAGGTTGGAATCCTGGTTTTGCCATTTACTAATTGTGTATGAGTTTTGAGTTATTCTAACCTCTCTAGGTTATATGTTTTCTCTTATGCAACACGGTGATTATAATATCATAGAGTTGTATTTATATAGTTATAGAAGTAAAGTTCTTAAGAATCATGCTTGATGCATAGTAAGCCCTCAATGTGATGCTGTTATTTATAAGAATTGAGTGAGATTAAGAAGGCCAAAGTCTTCCAGCTGATAAGTGGTAGAGCCAGCACTTAATTACAGGTGTTCTGAATACAAGTCTTGTTTTTTAGTTGCTTTTACCAGATTTTTATTATATACTTATTTATTGGCCATACATTTATAAACTTTCTAAACTTTCCATTTACATGGAAACCAGACAGTAAACCAGATATTGATAATGCAGGAGATTTTCTACCCTCTTTACAACAGAACTTTCATTCCAAAATCCAGTCTTTTGCTTTAATCCACCAATACCCAGTTCTTAGCTGTTACAAACCAAATTATGAACTATGGAGGGAAATTGACAAAGGAAAACATAGATTTAACATAGTTAACAAAAATCAACTTGAATATGATAAAATGAACAATTAACAGCAAATAACACCTGGGGGGAAACCTGGAATAATCAAAAGGGTGGCTGTCCTTAATAAATAAGCAGAAAAGACTGATTGATAAGAAAAACAACTTTTTTCAAAGACAAATGAGAAAAGAATAGGCAGTTTGCAAGAGAGAAAAGATGTGACTGATAAATATCTGAAAAACATCTTAACTTCACAAGGTAATCAAAGAAATTTAAGTTTAGGATAATACATTTTTGATGATACAGTTAAACCAAGAACATTTAGGTTAAAATTTAAAAATTTAAGTTGAAACTCTGTGCTGTTAGGGATATAGTGAAATAGGATCCACATATTCCTGATGAGAATGCAAATTGATAATCCTAGTAGTCTCCATGAAAAACCTTAAGAATGTTCCTAATCTTAGACCTAGTAATGATCCATCTGAGAATGTAACCCAGAGAAAAATGATTACTTTGGATAAAAATTTACGCACAAAGATTCATTGTAGCATTATCTATAATAAAGAACATTTGGACATATCTGGTCAAAAGAGCAAATTATTGTACATTTACTGCAGTATTATTTGTCAAATGGTTTTCATTAAAAATTTTAATGCCCTTGAGAAAAGATGATGAGATAATGTTTGGGGGGGGGGGAAGCAAGATTCAAAATTACAGCACTAACCTCTGTGTCAAGTGGTAAACTGAAGTCTTGAGAATAAATAGTTCATCCTGGACAAACATTTACTGAGTAGCTCTTAAATGTTTGATGTACTGAATGTCTACCCACTATAAAAATAGAATAAATAACACAAAATACCTCTTGAACCCAAAACCTCTTTTCCTTGTAGTAGTGAACACTCATTTCTCTATTCTTTAAGCAGACTCCTCAAAAAATTTTCTACAATTCTGTTTCCAGTTTCTCACTCTTTCCTGAATTCGGTCAGGCTTTTGTCCCTAGGTTAGTCCACTGAAATGAGCTCCTCAAGTCTCCAGTGACCCCCAGTGGTCAGTTCCCAGCCCTTCTCTTACTGGACTCCTGAAAATAGCAGTTGATCACTTCTTTCAGATGTTTTCTTCTCTGTCTTGCAAGAAGCCACACACATGGTTTTCTCCCTACCTCACTGGCTGCTGCTTCTTGTGCTCCTTTGCTGACTGCTCTACCTATGATTTTTTTTAAGTTAATATGATGAATTACGTATTTTTAAAAATTGTGGTAAAATACACATAAAATTTACCATTGTACTCATTTTTAAGTATACAGTTGAGTGGAATTAAGTCTTTTATATTTTTGTAAACTGTTCCCACCATACATGTCTAGAATTTGTTTCATCTTCCCAAACTGAAACTGTGTACCCATTAGACATTTAACTTCACATTCCCCTCTCTTCCCAGGCCCTAACAACCACCCTTCTACTTCCTGTCTATGAATGTGACTATTGACTGCTCTGGGTGTTTCCTGTACCTTGGAATCATACAGTATTTGCCTTTTTATGACTGGCTTATTTCAGTTAACATAATATTTTCAGGACTCATCCATGTTGTAGCATGTGTCAGAATTTCCTTCTTTTTAAGGCTGAATATTCCGTTGTATGTATATGCCACATTTTGTTTTATCTATTCATCTGTTGATGGACACTTGGGTTGCTTCCACTTTTGACTACTGTGAATAATGCTGCTATAAACACAGATGTACTACAAATACCTATTTGAGTCTCTGCTTTCAGTTCTCTTGAGTAATATACCCAGAAATAGAACTGCTGGATCATATGGTAATTCTGTATGTCATCTTTTGAGGAACTGCCATAGTGTTTTCCACATTCCCATTAGCAGTGTACAAGGGTTCTAATTCTCCACAGTCTTACCAATACTTGTTATTTTCTGGTTTCGTCATTTGTTTGTTTCGTTTGATTTGTTTTGGTAGTAGCCATCCTAATGGATGTGAAGTGGTATTTAATTGGGGTTTTGATTTGCATTTCCCTGATAATTAGTGATGTTAAGCATCTTTTCCATGTGCTTATTGGCCATTTGTGATTTTCATATCTTCTTTGGAAAAATGTCTATTCCTTTGCCCATTTTTTAATTGTGGTGTTTTTTTGTTGTTGAGTTGTAGGAGTTCTTTATATATTCTGGATATTAACCCCTTGTCAGATGTAGGACTTGCAAATGTTTTCTCCCATTCCATCAGTTACCATTTTACACTATTAGTCATATCCTTTGATTCTCAGAAGTTTTAAATTTTGATGTAGTCTGATTTATCTATTTTTTCCTTTGATACTTGTGCTTTTAATGTCATATCCAGGAGATCATTGCCAAGTCTAATGTCATGAAGCTTTCCTTTATGTTTTCTTTTAAGAGTTTTATACTTCTGTTCTTACATTTAGGTCTTTGATTCATTTTGAATTAATTTTGTATAAACTGTAAGGTAAGGATCCAGCTTAATTCTTTTGCATATGAATACCCAGTTCCCAACACCATTTGTTGAAAAGACTGTCCTTTCCTCATTGAGTGGTATTAGTACCCTTGTCAAGTCATTTGACCATTTATGTAAGGGTTTATTTCTGGGCTCTCTATTCTACAAATTTTGATATGTTGTATTTTCATTTTCATTCTATTCAAAATACTGATTTCCATTTTGGTTTCTTTCAATCATGGATTATTTAGAAACATGTTATTTCCAGATATTTGGGGATTTTCTTAATGTCCTTTTCTGATTTCTAGATTAATTCCACTGTGGTCAGAAAACATACTGTGTATGGCTTAAATTCCTTTAGATTTATTGAGACATATAGTCTAGATTATAGTCTATCTTGGAAATGTTCCATGTGCACTTGAAAATAATGTGTATTTTGTTGTTGGATGAAGTATTTTATAAATATCAGTTTGATCCAATTGATTGACGGTATTGTTCAGTTCAAATATGTCCTTACTGATTTTTGCCTGCTGGATCTGTCAATTACTGATAAAGGGGCGTTGAAGTCTCCATGAGTCTATAATAGTGGATTCATCTATTTCTCCTTGCTGTTGTATTTTTTGTCTCGTGTATTTTGATGCTCTGTTGTCAGGCACATACACATTAAGGATTGTTAGATCTTCTTGGAGAATTGATTCCTTTATCATTATATAATGTCACTCTTTATCCCTGATAATTTTCCTTGCTCTGAAATCTGCTTTGTCTGAAATTATATAGCCACTCCAACTTTTTTTTTTTTTTTTTTAGTGTTAGCATGGTATATTTTGCTCCATTTATTTGCTCCTTTACTTTTAATCTATCTGTGTTTTTATATTCAAAGTGGGTTTCTTATGGACAGCATATAGTTGGATTTTGGGTTTTGGTCCACTGGGCAGTCTTTTATGGTATATTTAAACCATTCATGTTTAAAGTGATTTTTTGATTTGCTGAATAAATAGCTACCATATAGTTGTTACTGTTTTCTATTCATTGTCCTTGTTATTTTTTTTTTTTGTCATCTCTTTTTCTGCTGCCTTCTTGTTTTAATTGAACATTTTATATACTTTCATTTTTCTCCTCTCTTACCATATCAGTTATACCTTTTTTAGTAGTTGCCTTTGAATTTAAAATACTACAGCTGATCCAAGTCCACTTTCTTGTAACACCATACCACTTCACAAGGTTGTACATGTACTTTATAACAGTATTCCCAGTTCCTCCCACCAGTCTCTTACAACATTGATGTCATTCATTTCACTTATCCATAAGCTATAGTCACCTCATATATTGTTGTTATTATTCCAGATGAGATAAGGCGCGTTCAGGGTGGTATGGCCGTAGACTGTTGTTAGTATTCCAAACAAACTGTTATCTGTTAGATCTACTGATGATAAGAAAAATAAAAGTTTTTATTTTACCTTCATACATTCATATTTAGTTCCAAGTACCAGCCCTAAATTGTTTTCCTTCCTTCTAAAGAACTTCTAACATTCCTTGCAGGGTAGGTCTTCTGACAACAAATTCCGTGAATTTTTGTTTGAGAAAGTCTGTATTTAT
Source organism: Mirounga leonina (assembly GCF_011800145.1). NCBI lineage: Eukaryota > Metazoa > Chordata > Mammalia > Carnivora > Phocidae > Mirounga > Mirounga leonina. The sequence goes on along the minus strand of NW_023270447.1, from coordinate 1,370,672 downwards.
CTTTCATTTGAAGGATAATTTTGCTGAATATAGAAGTGTAGCTTGGTGGGTTTTTTCTTTCAATACCTTAAATATTTCACTTCCCTCTCGTTATGCTTGTGTTACTTCTGAAGAGAAATTGGACGTAATTCTCATCCTTATTCCTCTGTAAGTAGGGTGTTTTTTCCCCTCTGGCTTTTTTCAACATTTTCTTTTTGTTTTTGATTTTCTGCAGCTTGAATCTATGCCTACGTGTAGATTTTTTGGTATTTATTCTGCTTGATGTTCTCTGAACATCATGGTTTTGTGCTTTGGTGCCTTCTCTTTATTATTATTGTCTTGATTATTATTTATTAGTTATTAATTATTTTTTCCTCCCAACTCCTCATTCCTTTTGGCCCTGAATTCAAAGTATGTCTGGAAGATAACTAATTCTTACCACTCCACCACTACTACTTTGGTCCATGTTACCATTTTTTGAGTTGTTTCATTTGCTTTCACATAGTTCTCCTTACCTCTGCCCTTCACCTCCTCCTTCCTTTCACCACATATCAGGATAGCTGTTTAAAATTTCAGTGGGAACCTGGCATCCTTTGCTCACAACCATCTGGTGACTTCCCATCTCATACCAAGTAAAAGCCAAAACTTTACCATGGCCTGTATTTAGCTGTCTCTTACCTTATCTCCAACTAATCACACTGTACTCCAGTTAGGATGCCTTCCTTCCTCTTTGGAAGTCAGCATACATCTCAGAGGTCTGCACAACTCTCTTGTCTAACTTCCCATTGCCTTTAGGTGCTCTTGAAATTCAAATACCAGTTTTTCAAATTACAAACCTCCATGCCCCATGAACTCCCTGTCTTCCTTTCCTGCCTAATTTTTTTCCAAAACACTTCCACCAGCTGACCTGTGTCTTTGGCAGGAGAGAACATAGCACATTAGAGAAAATTAAAGAAAGCCAGTTGGCTGGAGCATTGAGAATGAGAGGGAGCATATTGTGGGGTGAAGCTAGAGTAGGAGTTAGGGACCAAACTGTGCGGAACCTTGTAGACCATCTTAACGTTTTTGATCTTCATTTAAAAGTAGTGGGAAAGCACTGTAGTATCTTAACTGGAGGGATTTGGGAGGATGACATGGATCAGTAACATGATTTGATAATGATCGTTCTGGCTTTATTGTGGGAAAAAAGATTGGAGGGGGAAAAATTGGGTGTGGGGAAACCAGATGAGAGGCTATCGCAGTAATCCAGGTATAAGCTGATGGTAGCTTATCTGACCAGGGTTGATGGCCATATGGAAAAATGTTTGGAACTGTTTGATTCTTACGAAGAAATCCACTTATAAACATATGTGGTCAGCAATTTATAACTCCTGATTGCCAGATTAAGATCTCCCATTTACTTGATCTCCATCGGATTCCATTATGAGAAAATAAAATTGTTCACCCAATGTAACTCTTTAAAATAGATCCTAGAAAATCAGTAGTTTTATATCTTTTTATATATTTCTTTGTGGTAGGCACAAAAATCAAAGATCCCTAATTAAGTTACTCTCATTTTAATGGCCAGTTTCTAGACCTGATCAAATTGATTTCTCTGTCATGAAAACAAGGCTTTAAGTAATTTTATTATATTTTTTCTGACCTCCTCTCATCTCAAAATTAAGAAGTTGATTAGGACTAAGATTGTTCTCAACGGGATTTTTAAAAGACAAAGATGTCTGCCTGTGGTATTTCTTGTCACAAAGCCAGTAACCTCTGTCAATAGGAACCTGGGTAGAACTTCAGAGTTTATGAGAATCAGAAACTCAAGACAACTCTGGCCATGCTAAGATAGATTTAAAGATCTTAAAGCAAACAAACTAGTAAACTAGGATCCTAACAGTAGTTTTCTAATGTGGCAATATTTTCATCAAACCAAAATGTTGGTCCTATATTTGTTTCAGTTTTAAGAGGGAAAAAGCATTTAACTTCTCCCATGCGAGGCATTTTATTTTATATGTGCCTAAAATGTTATATTGTTTAATTATCAGAACCAAGTCAAGTTATCTGAATCCAGCTTTGTTTTGTTAATAAGAAAATTGCATATTAATGAGGGCAAATAACTTGTCCAGGCTCATGCAATGTATAGAGTTTGGTTTTGGATCCAGATATGCCAGCAGAAAGATCTTTCATTTCAGTCAGGGGTGTTAATTTGGGTTCCCTGGGCTCTACTTCCCCCTATGTGTTTATGGTTTTCAAAGAGCTGTGGGCCCTTCAATTCAGTAAGGTTCAGAATCAATAAATTTTATTAATCTGCCTCCTGATTTGGGATTCCTAATCTGACAGTGCAGTCCACTCTTGGCTTATATTACTTTTCCACAATTCTTGTCAAAATATCAGCAACACTCTAGTTACAGTAGTAAAGCAGTGATAGTAGTTATTTTTTAGTGGATAATATTTGCCAGGCATTATACTAAGGGCTATATACACATTATCTTGTTCATAGCAACGTTGCTGACCTATGTCTTTACTTTAAGATTAACCCTCTTTCTATCTCAAATCCCAGCCCCATTCCTTGCTTTCCTAACTGATTTCCCTGCTCCAGCTTTTCATTCCTTTGTTCCAACCTACACAATTCTCATAGAGCCTTTTTTTTTTTTCTTTCCTCAAATTCTCTGCTCAAAAGCCTTAGGTGGCTTTCCCCCACTGTTAGGAAAGGTTCAAGTTCTTAGAATATCAAAAGGGCCTTTGGTAGCTTGCTAGCTTACTGTTTAACGTCTGTACTCATTCCTTTCCCACTGCCTTTCACTGAAAATACTCAAACCACCTAGCCTTCTTTCTAAATAGTTTTTTTCTATTAGACTCATTTTCTTGAGTCTGCCTTTTTAAATGGAATTCCATGTCTACAATACTGCTTCTTTCTCTACCCCCTTCCTCTGCCTCACCTTCAAGAAATATATGCAGGGCATACAGTGAAAAATCTCCCTTCTTTCCATGTCCCCTCATTCCTCAATTTCCTTTCAAAGGTAGTCTGCATTTACAAGTTTCCATGTACATACGTGAGTATAGAAGGAAGTTAGCATGTTGGTTAAAGAATGTGAACTCTGGAACCAGGCTGCCTAAGGTTGAATCATGGCAGCTCTTCCTAGATGTGTGGTTTGGGCAAAGTATTAGTTCCTACTTCATAAGCTTTTTGTGAGGATTTCTTATAACAGTACATGGCATGTGATAAGCTCTCAGTAAATGTATGCTATTATGTTATTGTTGTGTTGTTGTTTTATAACAGAGCATGATACATTCGGGCGCCTGGGTGGCTCAGTTGGTTAAGCGACTGCCTTCGGCTCAGGTCATGATCCTGGAGTCCTGGGATCGAGTCCCACATCGGGCTCCCTGCTCAGCAGGGAGTCTGCTTCTCCTCCTGACCCTCCCCACTCTCATGCTCTCTCTATCTCATTCTCTCTCAAATAAATAAAATCTTTAAAAATAAATAAATAAATAACAGAGCATGATACATTGAAAAGAGAATGGCATTTAAAAACAGCCTCTTAGTTGTTTTGTGCCTGAGTCATTTAACCCAAGTTAAACCTTGTGTGGTTTCCTCATTTTCATAATTAGGATAATGATGTACAGTTTTGATTTTGATGAACTGAACAATAAAAGAAAAGAGCTTTGTAAATAATAAAATGCTGTATGAAGTTTAGTTGCTGTTGGTCACATCATTTTGTTTTCTCTTCCAGGAAAGGTCACAACATTTCAGCTGATGATAAGAAGTGAAATAGTCTTTAAAGGATAAAGGATAAAGATATCACAAATTTAGTGATATCTGCTGTTTTGCTTTACTAATTATTCTAAATTCATACTTTTTCATTAGCTGTGGCTTGCTTTCATATTAGTCTTGCATTTTTAAATTATGATTATATAATTTATGTGTCAGTGCCATTAAGGGAATAATGTTAAATACCTCTATTTGTGCAAATGTAAAAATATTTCAGAATTGATATATTTAGCAGTACTTAGTATAAATTAGTAAACCTAATTTGGTAAGCCTTATCTTTTAAGGAAAAAAATTTTTGTCAACCTAGAAAATATTAGTCACTGCCTGTAACATTCTTCCATGGTTTACAAATGTGTTATTTGCCTGTGATGATAACAGTTGCTGAAGAATATTCATTTTACTAAATATGTGGTGATACATGTAAAAAGAGGTTCCCTTTGATGCATCTTTGGATGATTTATGCTGTTGTTAAAACAAGAGAGGCATTCACCTTTTTTTTTTTTTGATAACTCCTGGATTCCACAGTGCATATCAGTACCCAAAGACACACAGAATGGCATATTTTTGAGTACTCTTATATTCTCCCTTTCTTAATGAGAGGCATTTCCAGTATCCAATGTTTAGGAGGAAAAATGTAGTCAGGTCAGTAGGTGGTAGAGCAGAATTCTAGCCAGGCACTGTGGATGCTAAGTTCAGGCTTTAAACATTTCCCTGTATTGCTTATGAGAATGAGATCACAAAAAATTACCAGTAGACAAAGGGAGGGGGGATTTCTAGAAATAATATAAATTAAAAAGAATATAAGCTTAAGCTTCATGGAACACTTTGAAAACAGATTAGTCTAGAGAATTGGTGAAGTGGAAGACGATCTGAAAAGTAAATTAACCAAAATAAAGAGACAGGGATAGGACATATGTAAGAGAAGAAAAGAGAAGTAGAAATTTCTAGTTTTCTTTAATTCCTGTCTCTCTCTAAGTAATGGATGTATTAGTTGAATGCTTTGCTGTCCCGCTACAGCTTCCCATTCACTGCCTTTCTGATAGTGAAGTTTGACTACATGACAGGGTTTGGGCAGTTGAGATGGAAGTGGAAGTTATGTGTGCGTAGGTTTTAACCTTATAGGTTATGCCTATCAAAGGAAAGAGATATACCTTTTCCTTCCTCTGGACTGGTAGTGAACTATTTTTAGCTTGTGAAGAGGGCAGTACTCCAAGGACAACAGAGCAACAAGGTGTAAGAACTTAGCTCTCTGACTGCTAAGCTGCCCCCTGGACTATATCCCTTCTGACTGTCATATGAGAGAGGGAAGAAACTTGAATTTTGTTTAAGCCCTCCTAGGGTCTCTCATTACAGTAGCCTAGTCTATGTCCTAACTAATAGAAGAAGAGCATGAGAAAATCTAACAAATCTAAGCAGAATCCAGATATGAAGAAAAATGAAGTAGAAAGAATATTTGAGGAGATTATGATTGAGAATTTCTAAAACTACAAAAAGACCCAAATTCAAGAAGTCAAATAAAGGGTAAATAAAAATATAATTTGCATACAATGAGCAATCTTAAAAATAGCCAGGGGGAGAAGATAGATTATTTTTAAAAGATCTGCAGTTTATTGAAAGGAAAATTGAAACCAAAAGACATGAGGATAATAACTACAGTGGGCTGCAAGTAAATAACTCTTAAGGCAAAAATTTCTTTAAGAGTATAGGTAATACAAAGTTTTCAGATAAATAAAAACAGAGATTTTACTACCAATAGAACATCTCTAAGACAACTTCAAAAAGACATACTCTAAGATGTGATCCCTGATGGAGGGTTTGAGATATTAATTAGAAAAGAAGAAAGGCTGAAAATTAAAGAGCCAAGCATCCAAGCTAAATTAGAAAAAGAACAGAATAAATAAAGAAGGGGATGAAGAAATAGACATAAAATCAGATATTAAAGAAATAGAAAACAAGCTTATAGTAAAGGATGAACAAAGCCAAAGTTGATTCCTAGAAAACGACAAACCTGGTAAGAGCAATCAAAAAACCCCAGAGGATTAAGAATGAAAGAGGAGCTACAACCACAGATGCTATAGGATTATTATAAAAAAGGATACCTAAGTAACTTTTTGTTTAAGGAATAATTTCAATGGTAGATTATTGCATGTGTTGTCATAATAGTATATTAAGCTTTTCAAGACCACTTGTCAAATTTGCTTTCCTGAATAAGAGGGTTGGATTAAATATTTTAATCCTTCACTTGAATTTTTGGAGAATTTCAAGGATGCAGTGAATGGGATGATTGTCTCACTCAAACTTAAGTCGTACAGTATTAAGATTTTGGTAAAGATTTACTTGGGCATAATTGATGGATGAGTTTCTTTTAAAACAGTAGAATTTGTGTTCCTTTTTAATATATAAAAAAGTGAGGAAGTGTCATTCAGTAAAGAAATGCAAGAATGTAAGAAACTGTAGAAACCTTGTATTCTTAAAATTGTTTTTTAAAAACCGTGTTACTGGGGTGCCTGGGTGGCTCAGTTGGTTAAGCCTCTGACTCATGATTTTGGCTCAGGTCATGATCTCATGGGTCCTGAGGTTGAGCCCCCATGGTGGACTCCTCGCTCAGTGAGGAGTCTGCTTGAGATTCTCTCCCTCTGCTGCACACTCCTGCCCCCCCCCCCACCAATCATGCACTCTCTCTTTCTCAAAAGAAATATGGAGGAGAACATTCAAAGAAGCTAGAAGTTTGAAGTAGCTGTTGTAAGTTAAAGGGGATACAGTGACTGCTTTTTTTTATTTTAAGCTTTTTAGTAATGCCTGCTAATAGTACTAATTAGCACATAATACTTTTAAGAGAGAGTAAGAACTAAAGCTTTTGCAGAGGAGACCAGAATGATTATAGAATTTGAAACTTTACCATTTAAAAAAGGAAATAGGACTGCTATTTGAAAAAGAGGATATTAGAGGGGGGTGGGGAACTGTCTTCAAATATTTGAGGGATATGGAAGAGGAAGAGGGATATGGAAGAGGAAGAGGAATTCTCTTTATTCTGTTTAGCATCAGAGGACTGACCCAGTAAGTGGCCACTACAAAGAAATAGAACAGTGAACGGTGTAAAGAACATTATAACAATTAGGTTACCCAGAAATGGAATGGACTATTTTATGAAGGTAGAGTTCAAAGGGCTTAGATGACCATATCTAGAGATATTTTTAGACTGAATTTCCAGAAAAGAAACACCTACTCTAATTCAGGCATGCTGTTGTTGAATACTGACTTCTGTATGTAAAACAAGAGAAGACAAAACCAGCTATTCATACAACATGTCATAAGATTTGCTACATGGAAGTTAAATGTATTGTTTAACAGGTCTTATATTTGTCATCCTAGACTTCATAAAATAAGCTTTTATCATTTGTGGTTTGTAAACTTAGGATTTAGGAGGACTTCTTTTTATTGTATCAGGACTACTGATCTTTTTTGTCTTATTCCTGTTATCTTTTGTTTACCTTTCTTTCCTGTTGTTTATTTTTCATTTTCTAACTTTGGTTGAATTGGTCAAGTTTTCTTTACCCTAGTGATTTTTATTTATTTTTTTATTTTTTTATTTTTTTATTTTTTTTAAAGATTTTATTTATTTGACAGAGAGAGACACAGCGAGAGAGGGAACACAAGCAGGGGGAGTGGGAGAGGGAAAAGCAGGCTTCCCGCGGAGCTGGGAGCCCGATGCGGGGCTCGATTCCAGGACCCTGGGACCATGACCTGAGCCGAAGGCAGGCGCTTAACGACTGAGCCACCCAGGCACCCTACCCTAGTGATTTTTAAATTATATATAATCTAGTTGTATTTTTCATCTGTCTACATTTATATTTTTTCAATGTATAGAGAGACTCAGTATCTTATTTTTTTCCCCCAAGCAAGAGAAAAACTTCAACATGCCTTAACTTCCCTTCCTAACTCCTCTCTAACCAGTGTGGAGATAATCATGGAGTTTTATTTCCAAGTTTTTGTACATATTTTACAGCAATGATTAGATTTCTAGCCATAATTTTGACTGCTTTATCTGCTTGTCATGATTTCTTATTCTTAATGCCTTTTTGTTTCTTGAATCGTTTTCCTTTTTTTGTTAGCATACCCATACCTGTAAGTTTTAATATGTATTTTTATTGTCATTTAGTTCTAATTGCTTACTTTCCATTTTGATTTCTTATTTGACCAATATATTATTTAGAACTGTGTTGTTTAGCTTACAAACATTCTGTGATTATGTAGTTATATTTTTGTTGTATTGGTTTGTAGTTTGATTGCATTATGGATAGAATACTCTGTGATTTCAGTTCTTTGAAATTAGTTGAGCCCAGCATGGCCTTACTAGTAAATGATCCAGGCACACCTGGCTGGCTCAGACTATAGAATGTGCGACTCTTGATCTCAGGGTTATAAGTTCAAGCCCCACATTGGGTGTGGAGATTACTTAAAAATAAAATCTTAGGAAAATTAAAAATAAAAAGTATGGGGAGCCTGGGTGGCTCAGTCAGTTAAGCATCTGACTCTTGGTTTCAGCTCAGGTCATGATCTCAGGGTCTTGGGATTGAGCCCTGCTTCTAGCTCAGCAGGGAGTCTGCTTGAGGATTCTCTCCCTCTCCTTCTGCCCCTCCTGCTGCTCACATGTGTGCACTCTCTCTCTAAAAAAAAAAGTCTTCCTAAAAAATTAAAAAATAAAAATAAATGATCCATGTACACCTGAAAAAATGTGTCATTTGCAGTTGTTAGGTATGGTGTTCCATATATATATATATATGACTATTGGGTTAAGTTGATTCATTATTTGGTCAAATCTTTGTTACCGATTTTATCTTCCTCTTCTGTCCGTTCCTGAGAGTCATGTTAAAATCTAATCATGGCTGTGTATTTCTCTAGTTTTCCCTTTAGTTGTGTCAACTTTTACATTACGTATTTTGCCTTGTGTTTTAATTTTCTTTCCTATTGAATATTTATTAATGTAATTACTGATATATTTGCATTGTTGGACATCTTGCCATTTCAATTTGTCCGTCTGTTCTTTGTTCCTTTATATTTTCTTTTCTTCCTGCTATATTTAGTTATTAAACCATTCCAAACTGTAGTGGCTTAAAGCAGTAACCATGTATTCTCACCCGTTAGTTTTCTAGAGTATGGAAATAGGGAGTGGCTCAGCTGGGTGGATCTGGCCTAAGGTTTTTCAAGGTGTTGCAGTCAAGATGGTGGCTGTCTGGGATCATCTTAAAATCTTCTTTATTCACAGATCTGTGGATACTGAAACTTTGAGGGCTCCTCACGCAACTCTCTCTGTCCCGACAGTCTCTGAAGTGGTGGCTTCAGGGCATCCTGACAGCTCTGGGCCCCATGGCATGGCTCCCAAAAGACAGATCCAGGAGGAGGCTCTGGCCACCCTTTCTAGCATCAAAAGTCAGACAATATCACTTCTGCTATATTTTATTTAATAAACCTGCCGCTTATGTCATGAGCACTGGGTGTTATATGCAACTGATGAATCACTGAACTATACCTCTGAAACTAATAATACAATATATGTTAGTTAATTGAATTTAAAATTTAAAAAATAAATAAACCTGCCCATATTCAAAGGGAGGGGAATATATTTTTCCTCTCTAGAAGCTTTTTGGGATTTTGTCTTCACTTTCAGTGGTATGAAATTTCAACTCCTGTATGTTCAGTTGTGAATATCTTGTTGTTGTTATTTATTATGTTTGGCGTTCATTGAGCACTTTAAATCTGAAGATGCCTAATTTTCTTAGTTTACCTCGGGAAATGTCTTTCTATTATTTCCTCAATTCTTCTGTTTCTAGACGTCCTGTCAGATAGTTAGTAGAACTTTGAGATTTAGCCTTCTTACCTCTTTCTTTCATATATTCCATCTCTCTATCCTTTTGTTGTGCACTCTTTGGGTAGGTTCAGTATATTGCTTCACTGACTTGCTTTTCAGCTATATCCATTTTTCACTTCAGCCCATCTACTGATTTCTTTTCTGGTGGTCATATATTTTATTTCCTAAATCTCTAGTGTATCTTTTGCATAGATTTGATAACTTTCTAAGTTTCTTTAGGGATATTAATTTATTTTACAGTGCTTTTTAGGTCCTCTTAACTTTTTTCTTTGGTTTTTGTTCTTCTGTTTGTTGAATTCATTGCCTCTGTCAAATTGTTTTCCTCAAATCTGTGATTGTCTGCTCTTCTTGAGAATCCCTGTTGGCCTCTTCTATTTATAAGAGTTTATCTCCTTTCATTATGGGAAGGGGTAGGAATGTTGTTGGGCTGAATGTGCCTGGTTTTAGACTGTGAAGACTAATTTATATACTTCATTTACAAATATGTGATGTCTGATCACTTTATATATATCCTACCCCCAAAGTGCTAATCTTGAGAACAAGAAGAGAAAGTATCAAGGAAGAGATTCTTGCAATGAGATAATAATGTGATTTCATGTTACCAAAAAAAGTTGAATTTCCATTATGAAGTAATGTGAAGAACATTGTTCTTTATTTTAGGAGATTAAATCTTACCATGATTTCCATATTTACTTAACCATCACCCCCAGCATGTGTGGTCAGTTGTCAGTTTTAAAATATTCATGGCTTCTGGGGCGCCTGGGTGGCTTACTTGGTCGAGCTTCTGACTTTTGGTTTCAGCTCAGGTCGTGATCTTGGGGTCATGAGATAGAGCTCTGTTGGGCTCCAGGCTCAGCGAAGAGTCTTCTTCCCCTTTCCCTCTGCCTCTCTCCCCCTCTCTAAAATGTGTAAATAAATCTTTAAAATAAAATAAAATATTCATGGCTTCTGTAAATATAATCAACAATATAACTGCTTGTTAAAAAACTACCTTCAGTGTTCCTTAATGTAAAAAATTTTTTCTCTGAAATTTCTCATCACAACCAAATTTCCTTAAATGAACTTTGTTTTCTAGGTTCATTTGTGTAGGAGAAACTATTTCATCTTGTAATTAATTAGCTTACATATTTAAAAACTGAAACAAAATTGGGATTGATTTGTGTCATAAAGACAGTCATGTTATTTTGTGAAATTTAGAAGTTTTGCTGAAGGAAGAATGAAAAAATTGTATTATAGCTTAGACTATAATGTTAGGAACTCAAGATTGACTTAAAATTTAAACATAGTGTAATGTTTATTCTTGTCCTCCTTATTTGTCAGAGAATCTTAACCAGAGTGAGAAATTTTCTGGTGCTGTGTTGGGAGTGCAGGGCACAAGAGATTTCCATAAAAAGGCATGGGATTTGCTTGGAAGAACATAGTGGTTTTCTAACTTGGCAGTAATGAGTTAGAACTAACCCCTTTCAAAAGAAAATATTAATCCACATTATTCCTTATTGGGTATTTGTGTGTGTTTTCTTATCTGAGCTATATTATTTTTGTATTTGCATGTGTGTGTATGTGTATACATTCATGACCCATGGTATTTGTTAGGTGTAAAGTTCTGTACATATCGTATATATGAAAAGTAACTTTGGGATTTGAATATCTTACTACTTGATTTGAGGAACAGGGGCCAAATATTTTGTTGTTGCAGAATACCCAAAATAATTTGGCCATGTCTGAGTGCTTTTCCCAAATTCTGTTGCCCTAGGAGGCAATTTGGGAAATATAAATGAGCCTTGCTATATTAGGATTCCCTCTTGAAAGATACACATTTTCGGATTAGAGAGATGATGTATTTACATCTTGTTAAAATGACAGTGGTCCCCAGCTAAGAATCACCAGGGACCTGAGGAGGGGGTTATAGATATTGTAGATCTGTCTGGATATATATATGCTCTTGTGTTTAATAATCAAGGTGTTTGTTTTAATTTTGTTTTCATAGAAATCAGAGAACCACCTGATACAGATAGAGGTATAGGATGATTAGTGTCCAGCACGAACCTCTTCCAGCTCATGTTTTCCTCCAGTTTCCTGTACATCTACATTGTAAAATGTGGTCTTTTTCAGGGCTTAATTCTTAGCTTTCTTCTATTTTCACCTAATAAATTCTCATCTGCTGTGTTTTTAACTACTAACATTGCTTACAACAACTCCTAAGTCTGTACCCTCTAGCCCTTTGGTTTCTACTGAGCTTCCAGACAAGAGTTTTAAATACCACATATTACCTACTTTTCCCCATAGGAATTTCAAACTTAATTTGGGGCAGGAATATTAACTTTCTTTTTAAACCTCCTTTTAGCCACCTAATTTACCCAAAGTAGATATTTAGGAGTTACCCTTGATTCCTCTACATTCCCCTAAATAATAACCTGTAACTAGCTACGGAGGCCTGTCGGTTTTACCTTCAGAAAACCACTGTCCCCTCATCAGCCCTGGTGCTGCTATGCAGGCCTGTGTCATTTTCCACCTGAGCTATTTCAATAGCTTCCTGACTATTCTCCCTGTCTCTGGTGTCTCCTTCAGTCCATTTTATATACTGTTAGCAGTTTTCTTTCCAGAATATATATCTGACTATATTACTTAAAAAAAAAAAAAAAAAAAAAAACCTGTTTTCTCCCCATTGCTTACTAAATTGTAGACTCTTTTACATGATTAAGTGCCTTTGCAAGCATAACCCAGTCTCCGTACCCTGCTCCATTTTCCATACCTTGCTTTTTTTTTTTAAGGATTGTATTTATTTATTTGACGGAGAAAGACACAGAGAGAGAGGGAACGCGAGAGGGGGAGTGGGAGAGGGAGAAGCAGGCTTCCCGCTGAGCAGGGAGCCCGATGTGGGGCTCGATCCCAGGACCCTGGGATCGTGACCTGAGCCGAAGGCAGACGCCCAACGACTGAGCCACCCAGGCGCCCCTCCATACCTTGCTTTTAAACAAGTTCTGTTCTGGCCACACCCAGCTGTGGGGTATTCCCTGGATCTTGTGTATTTAGTGATTTAGAGTATTTGCTCAAGCTGTTTCCTCTCCTTAGAATGCCCTTCCCTACTTACCTGGAACATTCCTATTCAGTTTTTCATTTAGTTCTTGTAACCTCCATTGAAAAACCTGCTCTCTCCTCTGTTTCTCCATCCTTCCCCAACCTTTTAATCTCTGTTCTGTAAAAAAACACACACACACAAAAACATGTTCACATCATATTGTAATTACTTACTTTTTCCTCCTCCATGAGCTCTTCAAGGATGGGAAACATACTTTTCATTTTTGTGTCCCTTGCACCTAATACAGAATTGGTACCTGGGAGATACTTTGTAAATGTTTTTTGATTCAGAACAGCAATCATAACCTGCTGCCATGTCTGTTGCATAGTCTACTATAATTTATCCTTACTATATTTCTTAGTAAGGGCTGCTGGAACAAATTGGCATAGACTAGGTGGCTTAAACAACAAATTTATTTCTCATAGTTCTAGAGGCTGGGAAGTCCAAGATTAAGCACTGGAAAATCAGGTGTTTGAGGAGGACCTGCTTCCTGACTTATAGGTGGCTGTCTGTTTCTTCACTTGGTGGAGAGTGAGAGAAGCAAGTTCTTGGGACTCTTATTAAGGGCACTAATCCAGTCATCTAATCTTCCTCTAATCCTAATTACCTCCCAAAGGCCCCACCTCTTAATATCATCATATTGGGGGGGCGACACATTCAGTTTATAAAACTATATATGTAACTGGTATTCTGAGAAATTTACCTTTTTCCCCATTGGATTTTCTTAAATTAATTCTGTTGAGCTACAATTTACATGTAATAAAATGTCCCTGTTTTTTTTTCTTTTTAAATTTTTAAAATTTTATTTATTTTTAAATTTTAATTCCAGTATAACATACAGTGCTATATTAGTTTCAGGTGTATAATATAGTGATTCAACAATTCTGTACATTACAGTGCTTATTGTGATAACTGTACTCTTATTCTCCTTTTCCTATTTCCCCTGTCCTCCCACCCACCTCCCCTCTGGAAACATCAGTTGTCTATATTTAAGAGTCTGGTTTGTTTGTCTTTTTTCCTTTGTTCATTTATTTTTTTTCTTAAATTCCACATATGAGTGAAGTCATATGGTATTTCTCTTTCTCTGACTTATTTCACTTAGCATTATACTCTCTAGATCTATTCATGTTGTTGGAAATGGCAAGATTTCATTCTTTTTTATGACTAATATTCCATTGTCTATATATACCACATCTTCTTTATCCATTCATCTATTGATGGACACTTTGATTGCTTCCATAATTTGTCTATTGTAAATAATGCTGCAATAAACATAAGGGTACACATATCTTTTCGAATTAGTGTTTTCATATTCTTTGGGTAAATACCCAGTAATGGAATTACTGAATCATATGGTAATTCTGTTTTTAATTTTTTGAAGAACCTCCATACTGTTTTCTGAAGTGGCTGCACCAGTCTGCATTCCCATAGAAAGTGCATGAGGGGGGTACCTGGGTGGCTCAGTTGGTTAAGCAACTGCCTTCGGCTCAGGTCATAATCCTGGAGTCCCGGGATCGAGTCCCACATCGGGCTCCCTGCTCAGCTGGGGGTCTGCTTCTCCCTCTGACCCTCTTCCCTCTCGTGCTCTCTGTCTCTCATTCTCTCTCTCTCAAATAAATAAAATCTTAAAAAAAAAAAAGTGCATGAGGGTTCCTAAAATGTACTTATTTTAAATGTGCAATTCAAAAAGGGGGCGCCTGGGAGACTTGGTCAGTTAAGCGTCATGATCTCTGGGTCCTGTGGGGGAGTGCCACGTCTGGCTCCTTGATCATTAGGGATTCTCCTTCTCCCTCTTCCTCTGCCCCTGCTTCCCCCCCCACCCCACAAGCTCCCCCGCTTGTGCACGCTCTCTCTCAAATAATCTTTTAAAAAATAAATGTACAATTCAGTAAGATTTGATAAATGGAAATACCTATGTAACCACCACCATTGTCAAAGTACAGATCATTTCCGTCACCCAGAAAAATTCCTTTATGCTCCTTTATGTGAGTATAGTCCTCACCCCTGCCCCATCATAAAGTAGTCACTCTTGTGTATTTTGCTGAGTGTTTTTTGAGATTCATCCATCTTGTTGAATCTGTCAGTAGTTTGTTCTTTTTTATTACTGAGTAGTATTCCATTGATTGGACATACCACAATTTATCCATTCACTTCTTGATGGATACTTGGGTTGTTTCTAGATTTTGGCTATTATGAACAAAGGTAAGAGTTGAAATTTATTTTTTTCCAGCTTGACTTGTTCAAAAGACTTTTACATACTGAATTACTTTTGCCCCTATCTTAAACAATCTATTCCTATGTAACAGATTAACACAAATCTTACTGGGCTTAAAGCAACATTAATCATTTATTGTCAGTTTCTGTGGATCAGGGGTTGGGAGTGGCTTGACTGTAAGGTTCTGGCTTATGGTCTCATAAGATTGCAATCCTCTAAATTAAGGCTTGACTAAAACTGCAAGATACACTTCTGAAGGGGGCTCACTCACATGTTTGGTAAAGTGTGCTGTTGGTAGGAGTCCTCAGTTCCTCTCCAGTTGGGCCTCTCTGAAGGGCTGATAGTTAAATGTCCTCATGACATGGTGAATGGCTTCTCTTAGAATGATCCCAGAGACCATGGTATAAGCTGCAGTGCCTTTTAAAGGAGGTCACATATGGTCACTTCTGCCATATTCTGTTGGTCACACAACCAATCTTAGGAAGAAACTACACAGGGATATGAAAACTGAGAGTGAACAGTACAAGTTATGAATACCAGGAGGCCAGGATCCTTGGGGGGTTATCTTGAAGGATGGGTATGACAGTCCCTCCATCAAAAATGAACTGAAGATAGATATGTGGTTTTATTTCTGGATTTAATTTGGTGCCACTGATCCGTTTGTCTTTATGACAGTAACAATATCTTTATTACTGTAGTTTTATATTATGTCTTAAAATCAGTGTAACACTTTTTTTTCTTTTTCAGAACTGTTAACTATACTAAGTTATTTGCATTTTCAAAAAAATGTTAAAGTCATCTTGTCAGTTTTTACAAAAAAGAAACCTGCTGATTGGGATTGCATTCAATCGGTAGACCCAACTTGGAGAGAATTGACATCTTAACAATAATATGGACATATCTTAATATAATATGGCACGTCTCTCTAATTACTATGTCCTTAATTTCTCTGAGCCATGTTTTGTAGTTTCAGTATATAAGCATTGCACATATTCTGTTAAATTCATCTTTTAAGTATTTTATTTCTTATTAGATACTATTGTAAATGGTATTTTTTTGGTATATGGTATTTTTTAAATTACATTTTTCAGTTCTTTGAGAGTACATACAAATATAATAGTTATTTTTTTTGTATCAACCTTTTATCCTGAAATCTTGCTAAATTCACCTGTAAGTCTGGTAGCTCTTTTTGTGTATTGTACATATGGGATCATGTTATCTGTGAATAAAGACAATTTTACTTCTTCCTTTTGCATAGGCTAGACCCTACTATATCTAGCTTAGAACAATGTTGAATAGAAGTGGAAAGAGCAGACATATTAGTGGGAAGAAAAAGAAAAACTGCATAATACCAATAGATGCAGAAAAAGTATTTGGAAAAAATCCAATATCCATTCCTGAGAATCCATGTAAATGTAAACTCTTAAGAATATAAAAGTGTATAAAGAAGATGTGAAACCAAAAAGTTTGAGTTTGATTAGAGTAACCAAAATGCTAACTGCTTGGAGGAGGTAGGGATTCATAATCTAGGGTCCCCAACACTTGTATAGAAAAAAAAAATCTTTATTTTTCCTTAACCTCTAGTATTTGTTTCTATTTTGAGTGCAGGCAACAAACCACAGTAGTGATATTAGCAGCAACTGTTACTTTGTCACCAACAAATACTACTTTTAACTTTCCTTGTATCTTTAAAGTTTGTTTCTTGAAGACAACATGGTTAGGTCTTGCTTTCTTATCTTGACTTCGAATTGGAATTTTGGAATATTGGAATAGATGATTTACATTTAATGTAATGGTGTGGTTGCCTTTTAATTCTGCTCTCCTGCTGTTTGTTTTATATTTTTCACATCTTTTCTTTGTTCTTTTCTGCCTTTTTGTATTTTTTCTGCTGTTTTTGGATGAATCTGTTTGTTTTCATTGGCTGCTCTGGGTTTTACAGTATGTATCTTTAACATACGACAGTTTATCTTCAAATAATATTATACTACTACAAATACACTGTAAGAACCTTGAACAATATACTTCCAGTCCCCTTCCTTTTTTTGTGCTATTATTGTGGTATTATTGTGCTATTACTTCTGTGTGTGTTGTAAAACCTTGTAGTATATTGTTACTTAGTTTTGCTTTAAGTGGTCAAAAAGGTCTTGTAGATTTACTCTCATTCACCATTTTTGGTACTTTTTATTCCTTTTGTAATCTTCATTCCTTTATGTAGATCCAGATTTCCGTCTGTTACCGTTTTCTTCTACCCGACGAACTTCCTTTGCTTTTTTTTTTTTTTTAGAGATTTTTAAAATTATTTATTTATTTGAGACAGAGAGAATGAGAGACAGAGAGCATGAGAGGGAGGAGGGTCAGAGGGAGAAGCAGACTCCCTGCCGAGCAGGGAGCCCGATGCGGGACTCGATCCCGGGACTCCAGGATCATGACCTGAGCCGAAGGCAGTCGCTTAACCAACTGAGCCATCCAGGCGCCCTTCCTTTGCTTTTTTTAAATGGTACTGGTAAAATTTTTTCCCCAGCTTTTCCTTCTTCCTTCCCTCTTTCCTTCTTTTGTTTCCTTTCATGTCCTTTTCCTTCCTTCCTTCCTTCCTTCCTTCCTTCCTGAAAAAAACTTTATTTCACTTTCATTTTGGAAGGATAGATTCATTGTATTTAACATTCTAGATTCACCATTTTTTTTCTTTAAGCATTTTATTTTATTTTTTTAAGATTTTATTTATTTGAGAGAGAGAGAGCACAGGGGGCAGGGGTGAGCAGAGGGAGAGGGAGAAGCAGACTACACATTGAGCGTGGAGTCCTATGCAGGGCTCAGTCCCACGACCCTGAGATCATGACCTGAGCAGAAACCAGGGGTCTGATGCTTAACCGACTGAGCTACCCAGGCGCCCCTTCTTGAAGCATTTTAAAGATACTCCATTTTCTTCTGTCTTGCATATCTTCTCAAGAAGTCAGTCAGTCTTCTGGGATTTCAAGTGAATTGCCTGTTTTTCAACAAGGGGAACTTTCCTGACCAAAACTCCCAATATTTCTCAGCACCTGGAATTGTTCAGCTTATAGATCCCTATATATTCTTTGCCTTTACCTCATGGAGTTTCATCCTGCATGCTCTGCTTAATGTTTGGTCAGAGACTCGAGTGAACGCCTGTGCAGATTTCTGGAATTTTCTGTGCTTAACTCCCTCTTCTCTGATACACATTCTGGTCTCTGCTTGAGTTCTTCCCCCCTGTACCTCAGTCTGAAAAGTGCCTCCAAGCAGAAAGCCAAGGCAGGTGTAGGCCTCACTTCATTTTGTCACATCACTCGGCGATCATAGTCCTGTACTGCTTATTGTCAAATGTCTGAAAACAGTTGTTTCACATATTTTATCTGGCTTTGGTTTTTACTGTGGGATAGAAAGTCCATTCATACTTATTCCATCATGGCCATTAGAAATTCTTTCCTGCCTTTTTACCTTTTAAGATAACTGTGGAGATAGGGCGCCTGGGTGGCTCAGATGGTTAAACGTCTGCCTTCGGCTCAGGTCATGATCTCAGGGTCCTGGGATCGAGTTCCGCATCGGGCTCCCTGCTCCTTGGGAGCCTGCTTCTCCCTCTGCCTTTCTCTCTCGCTCTGTCTCTCATGAATTAAAAAAAAAAAAAAAAAAGATAACTGTGGAGATAAAAAAGATAAAGTTTATATATTTTTTTTTATCCTTTCTAGCAATTTGGGCCTTATGGAGTATATTGCTAATACCTACTTATAGAGTTTTAACAATTTCATTAATTAACATCCCTTTCGTATCCTAATAATTTTCAAGGTAATATTTTACATGGTTCAGCTATAATAGAATAATGATCAAAATAGTATATAATTACCATGATATTTTAAGCAAATAAAATAACATATACTTTAATGCTAATGAGTGAATTTTTCAAAAAAGTGTGTTAGTTGTTTAAACAATAGCTTTATGAAGAATTGGGTTCATGATTGTAGTTATAAGACAACTACTAGTTTTAATCACCTTATTTTCTAGTCAGTCACTTCCAAGTAACAGTTACTTACAAGTAACATGAACAGGCTCTAATGGTGATTGATGCCTAGTCAGAGATGATCTTTAATGAATTAAAATGCCTGGCAGTAGTCCTATAAACTTAGCTTAGAATCTGCATGGTTTTACTGTGTGCCTGTCTTCCTCTTAATAGTCTTAAAGGAAAAAGCAAACAAAAAACAAAATACCATATATTTCATGTAACAGTTGCACACTCTTGGCTATTCTCAGCATGTTTATTAATCTTTAGGTTTTTGTTTTTTTCCCCAGATTGCCGGTATTTAAACAGACCACATCATGCGTGAGTACAAGCTAGTGGTCCTTGGTTCAGGAGGCGTGGGGAAGTCCGCTCTGGTAAGTTAGCCACCTAACTCTAACTGAATTAGCATAGTACAAGAAGAACATTGATATTTGCTTGCCTTAGACGTTTAGTCACTAGTGAGAAAAGGTGGCAGTATTTTTATATGCCTAGTATCTGACCTGCAGGAGGCGACAGAGATTCATTCAGTAACCACACATGTGTACGGTCTGTACAACGGTGGCTCATTCATTCTTTCACTTACAAATATTTCCCGGTTGCCTACCATGTTCTAAGCACTCTGTGATTGTGATTCAAAGAGGAATAAGATTGTTCTCATTTTTAAGGAACTTACATTCCAGGTGGGGAGGACTGATTATTTCAGATACTAGTGGAGTAAGTCCTGCCTGCTCCCACCCCAGACTTAAGTGAAATGAAGTTAGTTTTTGTTTATTTAGTAAACATTTATTGAGATTCTACACTGTCAACTCTAGGGTTACAGCAGTGAACAAAAACAGTCATAGTCCCTCGGAGCTTACCATATAGTGAAGGAGATACAATAATTAACAAAGTTAAATGAAGAACTCCCTCATTATAATTCTGAGAGAGATACTTTGAAATAAAAGTACAGACTGTTAAGAGAGACCCTTATGACAAATGAACCTCAATTAGCATTTGAACAACTGAGAACAGGTCACAATTGCCAAGGCAGGAGTGAACTGGAAGGAAAGTAGAAGGAATGAAGTGAGAGGCAGGGACCACGTCATGACTTGAAGACCATATAACAACTTGAAACTTACTCCTAATGACAGTGAGAAGCCATTGAAAGTGTTTTTTTCGGGGGTGGGAGGGGTGTTGACAGAATTGGATATAAATTTTAAACAGAACCTGTGTGAAGTAATTTAGAAGAGAAGCTGAGTGGACATGGGAGACCAGTTGGGAGTTGACTGAACCCGATTGTTTGTGGAACCTTATATTGGGGCTGTGCCAGCGAAGAAGAGAAAAGTAGATGTTTTGAGAATTAAGTAACTCGGTGCTGGATTGATGTGAGGACTAGGAGAGAAGGCGCTGTTGAGGATGATTCCCAAATTTCTAGTTGTTGAGCTACTAATTTTATGGATGGATCATTTAAGTAAAAAGGAAACACTGGAGAGTGAGCAGATCTGAGAGTAAAAATCAAGAGTCATGTCAAATTTGGTTATGTGAGATGTTAAAGTAAATACATCAAATAAGTAATTGGATCCTCAAGATAATAAGCTTAAGAGAGACTTGTGGTATGATTTGGGGCGCCATGAATATATCAACGGTATTTAAGTTCATGAGAATTATGTTTCTTTTAAATTAGTACCTGTAAATTAGTACCTCTGTGGTGAATGAGAATAGCTGTCATTTTAGATGCACATATTCAGGGTACCTGGCTGGCTCAGTCGGAAGAGCATGCGACTCTTGATCTTGGGATCGTGAGTTTGAGTCCCACATTGGGTATAAAGATTACTTAAAAAAAATAATAATAATAACTTAAATGCATATAACTTTCAGCAAGTCTCTTGAAATTTCACGTATAAGTTCATATATACAAAATAACATGGTCAAGGATATCGATCACAACATTCCTTACAGTGGTAAGAGTTTGGAAACAACCTAAATGTCTACCAGTAGGGGCTGGTTAAAAGTAAGTTTTTAATATACATTTTGAGTAGAATAATATATAACTATTAAAAAGAATGCAGCAGCTCTGTATATACTGATATATAGTGATATCTAAGATGTATTATTTAGGGGGGAAACAGGTACCAAACAGTGTAGACTATCATTTGATAAGTAAAAAAAGGAGGCTAAGGGGGAAGATAGTATAAGATGTAGAGACTATCTCTGCAAGGTTAAATAAACTACAGATAACATACTGGTTACTTGGGGGTGGAATTGGATAATTGGGAACAAAGGTGATAGGTAGGGTTGGTTACCACTGCATACTCTTTTGTGTCTTTTGTATTTTGTCCTCTGTCCATGGGATTACCTTTTCAAAAATAAATAAAATAATTGAAAATAAAAATCCATAGGAATAAGTGAGGTTGTCTAGGAAGAGACTAGAGAAAGAAGAACTCAGGACTGAGCTCTGAGTGCTTCTCAACCTTTAAAGAGTAGGTAGGATTGAAGAATCCAACATAGAAGAGTATGTCTTATACTTGCATGTAAGGAAAGCAGCTTTACTTGAAGTCAAGTAAAGGAGAGGAAAGAGATGATACAGAAACATGGAGGTAGCTGGACTTGTTAAAGGCAAGCTTCAGTAAGGTCATAGTGCCATAACCATGCTGGGGTGAGTTAAAGAGTAAATGAGTGCTGAAGAAACAGAACCACGATTGTAGACAGGTGAAGTTTGATTATGAGAGGGAACAGAGAGGGGAGGTGAAGCCGGAGGAGTTGTGGAGTTAAGGGAAATTTTTTATTTCTGGGTGGGAGATGGTAGAGCAAACGGTTTGTGTGCTGGAGGCAGTAATCCCGTGGAAAGGACAATGAAGACATAGGAGAGGAAGGGAATAATTGTTACAGGGGTCAAAAGTTCAAGAAATAACAGAAGTAAAATTAATGAATCATTGAAGTGGTAATTAGTACGTTTATTGTGCACACACCAAAAAGACAGTTTGCAAACCGGAACCTTCAAAACCAGAACATGGAATGAGGCTCAGGGGTATATTGTTATAAAGCAGCTTATAGAGTGAGAAAACAGTGGCTTTATTCTTCAGTGACTGGTTATAGTGTTAGAATTTTCTTTAAATGATAGAGAATTGGTTAGTGGTTACCTCAAATCAACCTTGGGAAACAGTGTGAAGTTTTGCTTTTGACTTCCAGAAGCATAAGCAAGAAATGACCCCCAGGTCAATTTAGCTTTGCTAAATAAACTAAATTAAGCTTTGTTTACAGACTAAACTGGTTTTATCTGCTCAGGGAATTTTCAGGCTGGTCTCTGTTTTTGATTTTAACACAGAAAGGACAGTAGGTAAGGAAGGAAGAGGAGGATCCAGTAGGAAAACGGAAGGTATAAAAGTCGGTATGAATGAATAAGATGTCCCTGAGAACTGAGGAGATGAGATTCAGAGAAACAATGAAAGCTTGCTTTAGGAAGAAGGAAGTGAAAAGTGGGAGATTGTTTTTCATTTTTTCTAGTCTCTAACAACCGCTTAGAGAAAGCACTTGGGTTCTCATACCTGCTTCTGCATCTAGTATCTAGCTATAACATGTTATATACCCTTTGGAAAACACTGTAAATTTATGAGAGTAAGCAAGTACGTCATGGTATTATGAGAACAATAGGTTTTGTTCTAAACATCTGCTCTGGACCACATTTTGAGAACCTCTGTTCTAGTATAAAGCATATTAGGAAGTTTTCCATGTTTGAATTCTATGTAGTGCTAAGAAGATGAGGTGATTAAATCCTTGATAAAAATAACGATTAAAGTTTTTGGTGTAATTATATCCTGAGTCTCCTTTGAAGAACAGGAGCTTAGAGGAAGAAGTGTGAAGTTTACTATATTCCGGCTAATGTGTTTAGCTCAAGCTAAAATCGTGCATGTGACCTCGGGCCACATTCTTACCCTTCCTTGCTTTTAGGTGACAATGTACCAGACCTTGTTTCAAAGCTGTCCAGGCAATATTTCACAACCATCTTCTGTACTTCTTTTTATTTACCAAATGATAAAATACCTAGTTTCAAGTCTGTATTTATAGAAATCTTAGAGAAAGAAGTAGGTAACCTGAAAAAGATGAGTAGGCAGTATTTCCGATGAAAAAAGTAAGGCTTTGGAATCAGAAAGGTTGTATATTTGAATCTCAGTGGCAAATGGGAAAAATACCTACTTCTAGGGAGAACATGAAACTTGAATGTGACTGTAAATTTAGTAAATTCAGTACTTTCTAATTTCCTTTTCTCTTTTCCCCCACAATTAGACTGTTTTAAGATTTTCAAAGATTTAGAACCTTTTGTTTATTCCTTTAAGAGCATGAAATAAAAGTTACTATAGATGCGTAAAGAGGTATTTGGAGTTTAAATACTGATAAATTTTCATTTTTTCATTAATTTGGATCTGTGTCCTTATTTGTATCTTCATTGTATTTTGAAACTTAATATAGTAATTATTTCACAGTGGGAGTTGGCTGCAGTATTGTTGACAGCTTTTTAACACAACCGCTTCCTTTCTCAATGTGCCCTCTTAGTTGTGGGTGTATCCCTGTATTGAAAAATAATGAGACTGTACATCTGCATGTTTACTCAAAATTTTCACATAATTTCATTTAGTCTTTATCACTTATAAGGGTGTAAGTAGCATTCTAGAAGAGTTGATTTTTCTTTTAAGTTCTTAATTTTTCTCTGCTTCTTTTTTTCTAGACAGTTCAGTTTGTTCAGGGAATTTTTGTTGAAAAATATGACCCAACGATAGAAGATTCCTACAGAAAGGTAAAATGTGAAACTTGTGTACACATGCTTACCAGTAGTTCCTTGGGACTTTAAAACTTGACCCATAGAATTGCTTTTTAAAAATATTTTTTGAGAAGTGATACAAATGTTTCATACCTGTTTTTAAAAATTTCACAAGGACAGAATATTTCTCATTAAATACTACTTAGCTACAGAGAACTCTATGCTCTGTTACTGATTAGTAATCTGTTCTTTAGTGTACACATTTTCCTGGTGGAGGGGTTTTTTTAATTTAGAAAAATTGCATATAAATAGGTATATTTTTGACAACTCTTTTTGTGAAGTAAAATTAAGATCGCTTTTATTCTCAAAGTTATCCTGTGACCAAAAGTTTTTATTTTTGTTTAGTTTTAGAATAACTTTAAGGGATTTTATCTTTAGACTATAAGAAATTAGATACTGGATTCTATATGATACCATAATGGTAGCTACATGTCATTACACATTTTCCCAACCCATAGAATGTACAACACCAAGAGTAAACCCGTAATGTAGACTGTGGACTTTGCATGATAATGATGTCTCTACGTAGGTTCATTGAGTCTAACAAATGTGCCACTCTGGTGTGGGAGGCTGATGATAGGAGAGGCTAGTGGGAAGCAGGAGAAGGGTATATGGAAACACTGTACTTTCTGCTCAATTTTATTGCGACCCTCATGCCAAAGTTCTAAAACATAAAGATTATTCAAAAGAAAAAAATTCAGTAGTCTTGACAGAATACTATTTTATTTCATTATAAGACTAACATTATGAGGAATGTTCATGATTTTATTTCCCAAGTATGTTAAGAGGGGAGGAAGAGAATTAAACCTACCTCTCAACAAATAGGAAAGGATTACTTTGTTAAATGTTGTAGAATTTATCCTTAATAGTGTTACAAGTTTTGTTAAATTATGTAAGCTCATCCAGCCATACTGGCAGAGCAGTTTCGTTATCTGCAAATTGGAAATAAAGTTGTGTTCCAGGTACATTGAGAAACTACAGACCTAATTCATTGTTCACTGAGCATGCCCACTTACTGATTGTGCAGATGACCACAGGAGTCCTGTAAGTGGTGTGACACTGAGTTTGTAGGTCCACCAGTGGTGCTTCTCAGCAATCCCTGATCTGACGCAGAAGATTTTAAAATAGGCCTTATGTTAATACACTTATTTTTAGAAGACAGTGTTGCCGTACTAAAATTGCTCCCAAACAAGTTGCTGGCTAAAGCTGTAACTACAAACAGATCTGTACCTAGAATGTTGAAGATTGGACTTTTTCTTTATCACTTCTTTATTAAAAATTTTCCACACAGTTGATAAGTTGATACTTCTTTTAGGCCAACCTTCTCTTACTTTATAAAACACTGGGGAAATACAATTCAGTATATAAAATTTCACCTTATGCACATAGCTTTTCCAAAGACATACCTTTTCCTTAAAGTCTTGAGGACTGTATGAGTTCAGTGTTACTCATTTTAGCACCTCTGCATTCCCCTTATCTCTTAAAATTTTCCTATATTAAATTTGGGGCGTATTTTAGTAAAATTTTCTTTAAAATCTTATCTGCATTTTGAGCTATTTAATACTTTTGTGCTTTGTTTTCTTTGAAGAGAATACAAATATACATATTTTTATACATTTTTATTTCTGTTAGAACTATACCTGTTTGTTGCAGTTTTTCTTAAATTGGAGTCTATGACCGTTACCTTCTAATAATAGCAAAAATCATTACTCAGTTTATAGTGGTCAGAAAATATCTAAACTCAGCATTAACAGTCCTGGCTTCCGTAGTATTAATAGAACATGCTTGAGACCTCCTGTTGTTTATTATAGTGCCAAGTTAAGTCTCAGCCAATAGAGCAAACTCCTAGAGAAAAGGCTTTGTAGTTGTTAATAGGTACTTGGAGTGAAGAGGTGGCAGGAAAACAGACTGACATTTTGATTTTGATATTACTCTTTCATTTTTCCTCCCTTCCCCAACAGCAAGTTGAAGTAGATTGCCAACAGTGTATGCTCGAAATCCTGGACACAGCGGGAACAGTAAGGATGTTTTCTCTTTTTCTGATAGATTTTAGTTAACTAGTGAACAGGTTTTGTCATCTGAATAATTCCTCTGAGTAAAAGTAATTACTCTGATTAAGAACAAATTATCTAAATGTAGGGCTTCTTAAATTTTCTTATGTGCTTCCAACCATCTGTGATGTACTTCATGTCCACATACCACTCTTACATTGTATGTCAAGTTCACCTACAGAATGTGTATGTTGGGTATCTTCTCCCAAATTGAGATGAGGATTACCCTATTACTGCTTTTTTTAAAAAAGGTATTTTAAATCCAGAATTTTAGTTAAAATGGGTATTTCTCTGGGTTTATGTAAGACTTTGTCTCTTGGCACCATAGTCTTTAATTTTTATCAAAATTGTTTTTGCCTTTTATTAGTATTTTAACATATCAAGGGGCTGTTGACAGATACATGTTTTCTGACAAAAATCCTCAGGATTATTTTGAGCCTTATTTTTCTCATCTTTAAATGACTACAGTATGATGACATAAGTATATCATAGGGTGCTTGTAATGATCAAATGAGATAATGATTATAAATCACTTGGCATAATGCCTGTTTCATAGTATGAGCTCCAAGTATTTGCTTTTATTTTCATTGCCTTCATTTGTCATCTCCTTTATAATTTTGTTATTAATTACTGATGATTTCCTGTTATACTGCCATAAATGCACACGTTAAGTGATTTTTCTTTTTTTCCTCCATACATATAGACTTTACCTATTAGGCAGTTCTCAGCTTTAGAATGGATGGTATTCTTAAATGTTATAAGTTGTTTAAAATTTAGCACAAATTTTCCACATAATTTTATGAATGATGAGAAAGTTTCATGTCATTGAGAAAAGCATATAAGTAGACTGGCGCAATTGTAGTGCTAATGATACTATATTTTTCCATTCTTTTGTGGGAAAGGAAGCTTGGGATCATTAGAACTACATCTTTCTTGTATCTGCTGACTCAAAATATCTCCCCCTTTTGCCATTCCAACCTCCCCTAATTTCCTTAGCCTCTGAATCAGCAGTCATTCCCCTCTGTTCCCAGATACCCCCGTAGTTAAAGAGCACTTTTCTACTTTTTCCTTTCATCACCTCCGCAAGGGTGAAGGAGTTTTTTGTTCTTCCTCTTGTCCAAGTTAAGGAAGTTCTTCCCTACTGTAGAGATCTTTCCTTTGTGCTCTTAAATATCTTGTCATTCTCCCATCCTAGTGCTCAGTGTATGGTGTCATAATTGCCTGTTTAGTTGTCTTTGTCCCCAGTGCCTTGCATAAAGCTTGGAAAGTAGTTGATGCTCATTAATCGTGTCCCAGATCACTCCTTATTCCTTGAAGAGTTTTGCTCACTCTCCTCATCACTGCTTCAGTCAGAATTCTTGGTGATTTTAGTATTCAAATAGAACCTATATGGATATTATAGATGATCCATTTCCTCGGCCTACCAGTTTATTGACCTCCATACTGCTTCAGCCATTCCCGCCCATGGTCTTACCTAGACTATGATTACCAATAACTGTGATACCACCTTCATCTCATTTTCAAGCATGCTACTCTCTACCTCTTGTTTTTCCATCTCACTTCCTTTTATACCTTCAACTTCACTGGAACCTGCAGTCCATTTATCCCACCATCTTTTGATTGTCCTCATATCCTAACCCTCTCTTCACATGGCTTCAAGTCCATGGCGTGTCATTCATGATCAGTCCTCTGCATGTATCCTAACTCCCTTGGACTTTTCAGCAACCTCCAACTCAGTTGATCACTGTCCTCTGTAAAAATTTTATTCATTTGGCTTCCAGGAATCAACACTTGCTTGGTTTTCTCCCTCTCTCATTGGTTACTCCTAAGTCTCCTTTCCTGATTTGTCTTCATCTCCCCAACCCCTTAATGTTGGAGGGCCTCAGGATTCAGTACTCAGGCTTCTCTTTTCTAACAGCACTTTCTTGGAGGTCATCTTTAGAAGCATCAAAAAATTTAATTAGGATCTATATGTACAAAGGAATTATGTACAGTTTCTAAACCACACAGAAAGCATGATATTGCATGATAAGGTGGTTAAGATCTCCCTTCTAATCTTCTAATTCCTTAGTTCATTGTCATTGCTTCTAGTTGTATAAGTAGGGAACAAGAACATCTATCTCAGAGTTTCTAGAAACTGTGTAATAGGTCTTATATTTCCTGTCATGATAGAGTGTAAGAAAAAATTGAGTAGCTTACTTGTGATTATTCAGATGTAAATTGTTCCAGTGTACATTCAAGAAATCATACTTATAATTGTACATTTTTTATTATAGGAGCAATTTACAGCGATGAGGGATTTGTATATGAAGAATGGCCAAGGGTTTGCACTAGTATATTCTATTACAGCTCAGTCCACGTTTAATGACTTACAGGACCTGAGGGAACAGATTTTACGGGTTAAGGACACAGAAGATGTAAGTATTTTTCTACTTGTTTTAAAGATTTTATTTATTTGAGAGTGAGAGAAAGAGACAGAGCACGAGCAGAGGGGGAGAAGCAGAGGGGGAGGGAAAAGCAGAATCCCTGCTGAGCAGGGAGTGGAGCTCTATCCCAGGACCCCGAGATTATGACCTGAGCTGAAGGCAGACGCTCAACTGACTGAGCCACCCAGGCACCCCTGTTTTTCTCACTCTAAGACATACTGCTATCTCTCTGTGGCCAAAAAGTGTTTTTGTTTTTCTGTTAAGAGGATTTGGAGGGTATCTACCACAAACCTAAAGGTGTCTCTGTGATCAAAAAATTTTTTCAACTTTCTGAATTTACCTACAGATTATATGCTAAGATAGAGGGCATGTTTGATAAAGTGCTCATTGTGCTGTGTGTTAATAAGTGCAGTAGGGAAGAAAGAGGAGTCAGTACTTGGGAGAAGTGGGACTCGAATTGAGCTTTGAAAGGTGGTAGTTATGTCAGAAACAGTGTTCAAAGAACATTAGTAAGAACCATAATGGTATGTTTCCATTTCTAAAATTCTCTTGGTATAGTTTGTACTAAACAGTTTTTTCCTTTGAGTTATGTTGACGATTTTAATTAACTGGGCTTTTATATTTTTTTCATTTTATTTTTGTTGCAGAATTCTTATTTGATGAATAACATCATTGCTGTTGGGCCTTTTTGCAAAGATGAAATGTATATTTTACGTTTTTACCTCAGTTTTGAACTACAGAGAGTTCCTTTTCGGTTGTATAAATTGGGATATAAAATTTCATTTGTACCTTTCTTTCTGTTTTTGCATGTTCTCTCTCATTATTAATGGGAACATATGCATCTGCTCAGGACCTTAACTTTGGGTAATACTGTAGGCGGAAGGGATTTCTACCATATGACTCATGATCAACGTAACCTAATGAATAGTTCTCTTGCTTCCCATGAGTGATTTATCTAAGGGACTTCTGTTTTCATAGGCAATTATATACAAATCACCGAATTCTGGTGATGTTAATCTCTTTATCTCATGTCATAACTAAAAAAGATGGACTTGTAGATGTCTAGAATGTTTCATCTAACTTGTGATACACTTCTCCCAAGTACTGCTTATTTTAGGTACAAGATCCACCATGTCCCTTAAATCCTTTCTTGTGTGTAGTGTGCATCACCTCACAAATGACTGGGTTCTGTGGACACCTTTTATCTAAGGGTGTTATATAGTTTGTTAGCAACTTGTTTTATTGCAAGTAGGGGCAGCCTTTCTGGTATGGGGAAAAAGGGAAGGCATGGTTGCTTTGTGGCTCTATTTTGTGGGTTATTGTTAAGCTGTTATTCCTTCTTAACATCTCACCTAAACTGGTCTTCAGATCTAATGTCAAACATAGAAGTAGAACCTGTTACTGTGTTGGTCTTGCCAACTACTTTTGGAATTTGTTGGACCTTTGAGATGAAGCACTTAAACCACAGTTAGGCCCAGTGAGTACATTCTTCTCTGCATTGCAGAAGATTCCTTTTCCTTCAGATTTTTGTACTTGGAATTCAGCTATTATTAGTAGTCCACATGAGAATTATGTGATTATATCCTTAAAATAATTTAGCAAATGAACGTAGTAGGATCTCTTCCATATTTTTTCTGTCTCTTCCCCCTCCATCTACCTTCTTTCCCCCAATGTGCATACATAGAATTTTTTTAAGCACTTGGTGAAGCTTATAGTCCTAACTAATACATTTCAATTGGTGACAGGTAGTTGCTTACTTAAAAGAGGCTAAGAAACAAGTATGCTAGTGCTCACATTACGTTTTTTTCCTTCCCACAGGTTCCAATGATTTTGGTTGGCAATAAATGTGACCTGGAAGATGAGCGAGTAGTTGGCAAAGAACAGGGTCAGAATTTAGCAAGACAGTGGTGTAACTGTGCCTTTTTAGAATCTTCTGCAAAGTCAAAGATCAACGTTAATGAGGTAACCTACAGCTGCTAGGCAGCACAAACAAGTGCCTTTTTAGTTACCTTTAAGTTAATAGCCAAAACCAAATTTTTTGAAGAAAAAATTTTCTTCTAAGTGGTCTTGATTCTAGCAGTGTACAGAGAACACTAAGTAATTCCTAGAAACCATATTCCCTCACTCGAGTAAAATCACTTTGATGGCTGTGATGAAGACACTGATATTTACCTTATTGGCAAAGAGAAAGTTTAAGCTAAGCAATGTGTTTCAATCCTGCTAAGCTTCTGAATGATACGCCAGAAGGTGGTGTGTGCACATGGTCCGGTCACCCTTGCATTGTAACAGTTACCTATGCGCATGTGTGTAAAGAGGTTGTAAAGTCAAGTAGGAAAATACAAAAATCAAAGTAGTTACTGAGCTTGTGAACTTATGTTATACAGAAAGATAATACCTCATGGATACCACAGAATTTGGTGTTTTGAGTCGTGCCTGCCTTTGGTTTCTGACTCAAAGGGAGGAATCTGTGAGCATGGGCATGGAACTGGAATTCACCCGCTCTTTGAGGCCTGGTGCAGCAGGTGCCCAAGGCTTTTTTTGTCTGTGACTTAAGCCTTCCACTATCCTGAGAACGTAGCTGTGACAGGAAATGCTTAATAAGCATGCCCGCTGCCTGGGTGTCAATCCAGTACCTTCCTGGATCCCTGAAAGATCCGTGCACTTCCACCTGCCGCCACCAACTGACCAAAACCTCAAGAGGTTCTCTTTGCTTTTGTTTGTTTTAACATATTTAACATAAGCTTTTTTAAAAAAACCAACCAGCCAACGAGAGTAGGCTTCTTTCCTTTCCCCGTGATGCAGAAGTCTTCACTTGCCAGTTTGCTTGTCATTTGTGGTATCACAGGTCATCGGTCAATTTAGCTCACTTATAACATAGGTGAGACTTATGAGTGCCTTAGGTTATCAGCATCCTGTGTTTTTGTTTGCTGTTTCTCTCTGGCCTTTGGGTCTGTAGGTCACTTTTCCTTGATTTAATATTATGGTTATAGGCTCTTGTTTGACTTTTAAAATGACTAAGTTACTTTAAACATCTGACAGGCAAAAAAATTAAGCTTGCTACAGATCCTCTGTTTTCAAATAACCAAGAATGTTAAAGTTTACTTTTTTAGGTAAACCAGTTTTTATAAGTACATAAAAAATTCATAAATTTCATTATTCAGCAAATATTTATTGCATGCTTATGTGTCTAGCAGTGTCTGGCACTTTGTTCAGCAAATATTTATTTTGTGCCTATGTGTCTGGCAGTGTGTCAGGCACTGGGGTAATCCCAGTGATCCAGACAGACACTATTCCTGCCCTAGAGAAGTTTGCATCCTAGTGGGGAACAAGTCCCTACTGAGATCTTCAACAGTCATTTCTTTTTCACTGCCAAGTAAATGAAAGGAAGTATGATATGCTTTTAGCTTCAACTTTCTCTGTTGTGTAATTACAGTTTTATAGATGTTACTTTAAAAATTTTACTAATCATAAAATTTTAAGTTTGTTTGCTTTTTAAGATTTTATTTATTTGAGGGGCACCTGGGTGGCTCAGTCGTTCAGCGTCTGCCTTCGGCTCAGGTCATGATCACAGGGTCCTGGGATTGAGCCCCACATCGGGCTCCCTGCTCGGCGGGAAGCCTGCTTCTCCCTCTCCCACCCCCCCGCTTGTGTTCCCTCTCTTGCTGTCTCTCTCTCTGTCAAATAAATAAATAAAATCTTTAAAAAAAAAAAAGATTTTATTTATTTGAGAGAGAGAGAATGTGTACAAGGTGGGGGGTCAGCGGGAGAAGGAGAAGCAGACTTCCCTCTGAGCAGGGAGCCTGATATGGGGCTCCATCCCAGGACCCCAGGATCATGACCTGAGCTGAAGGCAGACACTCAACCAACTGAGCCACCCAGGCACCCCTAAAATTTTAAGTTTTAGTACAGTCTTTTCTCAAAAAAAAAAAAAAAAACAGAGCTAAAAAGCATGGTGGGGGCTGGTGCTCGTGCATCCTCGCACGCTCGCTGTCTCGTAAATAAATAAATCTTGGGGGGAAAAAGCATTAGGATTGATGCATGAGCTTGGTTAGGGAAACAGTAGTACAGGGTCACCATCTGCAGGATGATTGGCCTTAGGGTTCTGGTTCCTTGCTGTCCCTGTTCTCACCCTCACTGGTACCCGCCTGCCAGGTTCATAGGACTTGGCTCTGCTGGGGCTGGGTTGGGCCAGGGTCCAGTGAGCACCATGGACTGGAGGTGTTCCTTACTTTTAAAAAGCATTACATGTTTGTGACAACTCACCTGCTACTTGCTAAGCCTCTTGGGTTATAGTTTCCAGTGCCCCAGAGCTCCATTTTCACAGCAGTCTTGTTAAACCTTGATGTGAGGGTTTATTAAAAACGGAGAACAGTAAAACAAAATGGAATACGTTACCTATTTAAGGATCTTTACTCTTTTGAGGGACATACAAACTTTATGCTAGAGTATAATATTTGAGTTTCTTTTAATGTTTCTCTATTTATAGCTTGATAATCCAGCTACAGAGTTCCTTGGATAGTTCATAGTTCCTCAGACAGCTAATGCTTTGTAAATATACATGTGATTTTTGTTGGACTCAAATTTCAGATCACACAGGGATATACTGCTTGGCTAAATAGCCCTCTAATTCCCTGATACCTGTAGCAGAATATATATATTAAACTCTTACCCACACCATTTTTGCTCTGTTCTGAAAGTAGGACTGACAGTACCAGAATCACATCAGTCTTAATCAAGAATTAATTGTTCTTTGCTGAGGCTGGAATAATAATTGGAATCAAGACATCCCAGTTGAGTAATGGCAGAGGGATTGAGAAACTATTCTGTCTTCCCTTTAGATTTTTCTATAGTTCAGAGAGATGAGGAAGAACCTAGGCTGAGGCCTCTAAGCGTATCTAACCAAATACTATAGTTTGAACTTGCCTCCATCACTGAACCAGCTGCTGCGGTGAAGTGGGCAGCATTTGCCAAAGAAGTCATTGAGGATATCACTACAAAACCAGTTTTAGTGTAGTACCAGAAACCCAAAACTGGCTGGCGTGAAGAAATATGTGGTTTTGATTCTTGGACTATTTTAGTTTATCCTTTTAATTTTTCATCTTCTAGCTTACGCATTAAGGCTAGGGAACAAAAGAGAACTTGTTCGTAGCTTATGCATATTAAGTTCTTGAGAGAGTTTCAGAGCTGTGAAACTGCTGTTTTGTTCATAAATCCAGTGTTTTCAACTTTCTTAGAAATAAGATAATAGAGAAGTTAAATGGACGAAGACGGCAGTGGGGAGGATGGAGCAGAAAGAAAAGAATATAAATGAATCACTTAAAGCTTTGGGATAAAGCTTTTCTTTTTAATAATTTAGCCTTGTAATCTTAGGACCATTTTAAAAAATAAATAGAAGTTGTTTTATCTGGGCACCATCTTAAAGAAATGATTTTTAAAATATTTTACTTTTTAACACTTACTGAAAATATTTAAGAACAGTAAGAATTTTTTCACTCTTCATCCAGATTCACTAGTTAATATTTTGTCAGTGTTTAAGTATCACACTCCTTTACTCCTAAATATGTTAGTGTATGTATGTACCCTTAGATCAAAGACATTTTCTTACACAACCACAGTTATTAAAATCAAGAAAATTGTTATTTACACAGTCCCTGTTTAGTGCATATTCAGATTTTGTTGTTTGTCCCTCTAATGCCCCTAAAAGCTAGGGCCTTTTGATACACTTCTACAAAGCACTATTTATTACAGATGAGTAATAGTAAAGAGATTCTGCGATATTTGCTTCTCGGGTCATTAGTAAGTAAGTATTTGCATTTCATAGCAAAGAACCAAATTCAGCTGATCTGTTGTTTAATTGTTCTAATACTTGGACATACTTAGCACTATGAAACATATAAACATATCGGTATTAAAATAATCTTCTGTGAAATAAGTACTATTGTATTTTTGTCTCTGATGCCTTGCATTTTTCATCCAAAACGAATCCAGAAGATGTAGTAACAGAGATTATTACTTAAAATTGGGGTCACACACTTTTTCTCTTTTTCAGTTTAGCCAAAATTACTATCACCAAAAGCAGCAAACAAAAATCATTTGCTTTTACATGTGGTATCTTGAGGGGAACACGGTTGTCCTATTCCAGCCAAAAATACATAACATGAATCTACTCATGAAGAAACATCAGACAAACCCAAACTGAGGGAAATTCTATAAAGTTACTAGCCATCCATTTTCAGAAATGACAATGTCATGAAAGACAAAGACTGAAGAACCGTTCCAGATTTTAAAAGATTAAAGTGACAGAAAATTAAATGCAGTATGTGATCCTAGATGGATCCTTTGGTGGGGGGGAGCAGGAATTCTATATAGGACATTATTGGGATAATTGATAAAATTGGGATCTGCGCTATAGATGATACAAAGTAACGTATTGGTGCTTAAATGTACTCAATGTGTAACTGTAACATGGGTATGGAAGAATATCCTTGTTCTTAGGAGATACATACTCAACCATTAAGGGACCTGTTGTATGCAGACTACTCTCAGATGGTTTAGAAAATAAGAGTGTATTTAGGGAGAAATGATAAAGTACACATGGCAAAATGTTACTAATTGGTGAGTCTGGGTAAAGAATGTACACAAACAAGTCCTTGGTATTCTTGTAACTTTTCTGTAAGTTTGAGATTTTTATTTTTATTTATTTTCATTTAAAGATTTATTTAAGGGGGAGAAAGCAAGTTCGCACGAGAGCAGGGGAGGGGCGGAAGGAGAGGGAGACAGGCAGACCCCCCATTGAGCGGGGAGCCAGTCACGGGGCTTGATCCCAGGACCCTGAGATCATGACCTGAGCCGAAATCAAGAGTCGGACACTTAACCAACTGAGCCACCCAGGCACCCAAGTTTGAAGTTTTTAAAAATAAAATAAATGTGAAGATTCAAGTTGAGCATTAACTATTCCCTTAATAATTATGTTTTGAAGCATAGACGAGTCCATGACGAATATAACTTCACTACCTTGTTTTTCACTATGAACTTTTTTTCTTAAGTTTATATTGAATATGTAAGAGCAGGTTATTTCCCTCACAGTAAATTGGTAAGTCCTGCTTTACCTGGACTGAAAGCCACCTGGGGCTTCTGAGAAACCTGCTGTTAGAATAAAGCAGCAAAATACAGATCCAAGAGCAGAATAACATTTAACAGAACCAAGATGGTTTTGTGGAGCAAGATCTCAAGTGTTTGTTGAATAAGACTTTTTTTCTTGTTTTTATTTAGATATTTTATGACCTGGTCAGACAGATAAATAGAAAAACACCAGTGGAAAAGAAGAAGCCTAAAAAGAAATCATGCCTTCTGCTTTAGACCCACAGTGAGCAGCAGCTCTGAGCCAGGTAAGGTCCGGAAAGCAGAACAAACGCCTTGCTCACGCTCTTATTTTGGGCTTTCCCCACCCCTAGCCACTTCCCATTCCACCTGTTAGGGTTATTTCCAGGTTTCTGTGTCTTGTAAATGTGATACATGGCTTGTAGATGTGCTCATCTGTTGATAATTTGTCTCTCTCCCCATGAGATGAGATTCTAAGCTGTCCGAGGGCAAGGACCATAGATGTTTTGTTCACCACCGTGTCCCCGGTGCCAGCTACAGAACAGGTATTCTAGAAATAGTGGTTGAATAGGTAGAATTCCTTCCAGGGTCACTCCTGAGTTCCTGCCAAATTAAAGCCGAACATGGGTCATCTGAAACAAAATGCTTAAGTGAACATTTGATGTGTTATTTCAAAGTGAACACACCTCTTTGTATCAATAATAGTCATTCCTCTCTCAGGGTAATCCCTGCCCTGATTCCTAACACCGTAATTGGTTTTGCCTCTCTTTGAACTTAACATTAACAAAAACAGGTATTCTGTCTGGTGACTTTTACTCAAAAATATGTTTTCGAGAATTGCCCTAGAAGGGTACTACTGCAGTAGCATATGGGCCGCAGTAGTTCATTTGCATTGCCTGACTGTACTAGCAGGAAACTTACATATTTTGCTGCTGATGGACATTTGGGTTCTTTTCAAGAACTAAGATGGATAATTCTCTGCATTCTTGCATGAGTCTATGCACATGTGCATCATTTCTACTTGGTATGTACCTAGGAACGAGATGGCCAGACTATACACTATATATGGATAGCATTAGTAGATACTGCTAAAAAGTTTTTCAGGGTAATTGTACCAGTTTACACACCTGCTAGCAGTTGATGAGTTCCATGTCCTCACCAAAGATGGTACCGTCAGTCTTTTTAACTCAAGCCATTCTGCTGGGTATCTGGTGCATGTTTTGGTAGTCATTTCCTCTCGGTTCTAGGTTGACTTCTTTGAAATGTTTTGTCTATAGGCTTCTAAGTAGTAGTTGACGTTAAGTACCGCTTAAGTTTTCGTTAAAGTGAACCTATTGGAGAGAAATTAGTGGCAGCATTGAAGCTGCCTATCAAGTGAGAAACCAGGCCCTGTGGGACCATTTGTTTCTTTTTATCTAATTGTGTATATGAAATCCCTTGAACAATTTCTCCTTATCTTCACAAACGCTATAAACTATGCCATAAAAGAATATTTTCATGAAGTTATTTTATGAGGTAATTTGGTGCTAGTTATGTGCATATTACTAATCTTGGTTCGGTCAGAGGAAAGGCTACTGTTCCCAATTGAGAGTTGCTTACACTAAGTCTTGTAAGTCTCTTGGGTCCATCGAGCAGATTACCTCTTCCAGAGCACCAAATTAACTAATATGTGCTTCCTGAGAGACTTGGATGAATCTCTCTCTTCAGGGAAACAACTCAATAATTGTACTCCCTTTAATTTAATTTTCTTGGTACCCCCCTTTTAAATGAAGGTCAAGGAAAATGGGTAGAAAGGAGGAAACAGCATGGGGTTGCCTCTGGTTGGATTTAAGAAAGACAGCTTCTGGTCAGATGTTTGCTTTAGGCTTTAAGTGAAATCTTGATTCAGTAACTATAAATCATTAGCTCCGTGAAGGTGATTATTTTAAAATTTGCTGGTGTGTTTGTTTAGGTAAGGGTGAAAAGGTAAGGAAAAGAGGACTTCAGTTCCTGTTCTGAACTATATCATTTAACTCTCCTAGTTAAGTCAGCTGTAGTTGACTGTCTCGTTGATGCCATTACCTTAGCTGAACCTAGTTTAATTTCCAATTCTCTAGAAAATGATTAGCTTATGTTTAAAGGAAGAGGTGCCATCTTCTGGCCTGTTATGAGCATCCATTCATATACACCCTGCAGTGTATTGTGTTTTACCTGAGAGGAGAGAAATCTTGGCCTACATCTAGAAATAAGACTTTCATCCTGGTTGTATAAATTCTTAGGCTCTGATATGTAAGTCAGCCTAACAATATGTTTAATAAGTCACCTGAGATCTCTGTGGATGTTTGGAAATACCAAATAACGGGTCAATTAGCAGTCAGAATACTTGGCAAAGCAAAGAAATCACAGAGTGATTATAGACTGGAAGTGCCATGTTGATCTCACTTGAAAAGTACCGAGATAAGGGGTAAATTTAAGTAGCTATATATGTTTTTAGTAAGAGTACATGAACCTTGAGGGCAGTGTATCTGACCCTACCCTTTAAGTAAGATTGTATTGAAACATGTTAATCTCTTTCTTGTGTGTCCCACTTCTAAAGACTAGAAGAGAAATTCATCTTCAGGAAATTGTTCCTTTAACCTAATTCTTTTCTGCTGAGCAATACAACTAACGTGGATTCTTCTGCCCTTGCATATGGGGGTCAGCTCTTCTGTGTCATCTCTTCTGGTCCTAACCTGTATTAGAAGTGGTAATCCTAGGGGCGCCTGCATGGCTCAGTTGGTTAAGCGTCTGACTCTTGGTTTCAGCTCAGGTCATGATCTCAGGGTCATGAGATCGAGCCCCCCGACGAGCCCTGTATCAGGCACTGTGCTCAGCTCGGAGTCTGCTTAAGAGATTCTCTCTCTCTCCCCTCCCCCTCCCCCCACTCATGCACTCTGTCCCTCTCTCTCAAATAAATAAATAAAATCTTTAAAAAAGTGGTAATCCTAATATCCTATAGTCCTGAAATGGTTGGATAAAGAAATTTTATGCACAGGTATCATTTCCTTTTTGGAAAAATAAGATGATAATGGGATAGAAATAATTACTGTTTTCCTTTTTACAGACAGGACTGTCAGATTGTGAAACTAATAAAACTGTTTTTTAAACATTTTCAAAAGGAGTTTAAAATAGCCCTGTTACTGTAGCTGTTTAGTATAATTTAGTTGTCTAGTAACACTCAGCCAATATCTGTTTCTTTCTATATGATTGAATATCTCCTTGTTCACTACCATCTTCTGACATCAAGAGATTAACCATATATGTGTGTATATATATATTTTATATATATATAAATATAAATATATATTCAATGTTCTAGATTACAGGAATGAAGAACTGTTGCCTAATTGGGAAGTGCCAGCATTCCAGACTTCAAAAATTAAATCTGAAGAGGCTTCTCCTGTTTTATATATTATGTGAAGAATTTAAATCTTATATTGGTTTGCACAGATTCCCTGGAGAAAAAAAAAAATTGCTCTGTGTATATCTCTTGGAAAATAAGACAATAGTATTTCTCCTTTGCAATAGCAGTTATAACAGATGTGAAAATAAATATACTTGACTCTAATATGATTATACAAAAGAGCATGGATGCATTTCAAATGTTAGATATTGCTACTATAATCAGATGATTTCATATTGACCTTTTTATCATGATTCCTCCCTGTCAAGAACTAAAAGTTGAACCATTATACTTTATATCTGTAATGATATAGATTATGAAATTTCCCCTCAAACTCATTGCAGCAGATAACTTTTTGAGTCATTGACTTCATTTTATATTTAAAAATTATGAAATATCATTCTGTCATTATATTCTAATTAAAATTGTGCATAATGCTTTGGAAAAATGGGTCTTTTATAGGAAAAAAACTGGGATAACTGATTTCTATGGCTTTCAAAGCTAAAATATATAATATACTAAACCAACTCTAATATTGCTTCTTGTGTTTTACTGTCAGATTAAATTACAGCTTTTTTGGATGATTAAATTTTAGTACATTTTCATTTGGTTTGTGTGTTTTTGTTATTGTTTATAGATTTAAGGCTTTTATTTTATAATGGCCACATTGTTTTAAAATGCAACAGTAGCTCCCTTCTGCCTGTACCTACAGAACACTTGGCTTTAAACCCCTAAGTCATTGGTAATTTCTCTAAGAACAGACCTCACACTTTCTGTTCTAGATGTATTTATTCCTACTATACAGCAGACTACATCGGACTACATAGATTAGTTTTGTATATTCTCTCTTGATCTTAAAGATTGTATCTTATTGAATAAAATATCCCACTGTGTATTATTTTTATATGTAAAAATAAGTTTAATACTGTATCAGGGGTTAACTTTACTATTTCAGATCTTCCACAGCTTGTAATTTCATCAAGGGAATCCTTTTGTCATTGTTAATATGTTGGGTATAAGCCCACCAATGAAATGTTATGTAAAAATATTCAAATTTGCTTTATAATAGATTGAAGAATTTGAGAGAAGTGGGGAAAAGTGAAAACGCATACGGAGAATGTGTCAGTTGCTTTTGCTTCGACTGTATATGAAGTAGTGTAGTAGTCATAGTATGGAAAAGATCGCTAAGTTAAAATTTTAGCTGGCTATATAGTGGTGCTTTTCTTTTCCTTCCCAGTTGTTTCTGTTTTTACAAAGATGACACTTAATGAGGACATGGATCTAGGGTATCGATATGGCTTACGTGTTCTCCATAGAGGTAGAGCAAAACAGCTTGTCGGCCAGTTAAGTGCTGGCGAAGGCAAGAAACAAGCTGAGAAAACCCTGTGCCTTGTCCCCAAATACTGAGGAGGAGACTAGTCCTAGAAAGTCTACATAGCTGCTCAGGGATCTAGATACTGTCTCGTTGCAACTAGGTATGAAGTAGTGTTCATGCCTTGCTGAGACTTCCCAGGAATGTGGTCAGGCCATCGGTTACTAAATTGAGATTTAGGAATAAGATTTCAAATGTAAGCTCTGACCAACCTAAGAAAATGTTAAAATATTGTAAAAAAAAAAAAAAAAAAAAAATGGAAATTGTATTCTTTTGAGTTTCTAATAAATTTAGTTAACTAATACTTTCCTTCTACTGATCCAGTTACACAGATGTCTGGGATTGAGGGGCCAAAAGTCTAATAAATGCAATAAATTAAAAATAAATAAGTGAAGCATTAGGGCCAGTCTGTCCAGGTCAAGGTGGCATATTTTAAGGTCCTCTACAGCCATTCTGCTTGAAAACTCACCTCTCAGACATGCCTTTGGACTTAAAATTATAGACAAAACATCTCGCACGTAAGTAAAAATTGCTAAATATTACCTGTTACATAGGTTGTGTGGTTATTTGCCAGATAGATAAGAAATCATTAAGTAAGAGTAACTCCCAAGAGTAACTCCCCTGTGCTGGACTAATAGCATCAGTTTGCCCTCCATTTCAGAACATGGGAGAGAAAGATGACAGTGCTGGATTCCTTGGTCACATCTTACACAGTCCACTTGGGATCCAATAGGACTGTGAAGAGACGTGCCCCAGAGCACACAGCAGCATGCAGAGCAGGACCCACTGAAGTCAGGGAGATGCATTACTCTCCGCAAGGAAATCTGCCATGCTGAGTAAGGCGGAAGGGTAGCCTGTCAGAAAGGAAGATAGGTGTGCTTTCATCTTGTCCCTGTGGACTCTGTAGTCTTGGTTTCAGAGGGGAGGGTGCCCCAAAATAAGATGTATTTGATGTACTTTTTATAGCTGAAAAGTAAAAAAGCCCTCAAATATATATGAATTTCATATGATAAACATCCAAGAACTGACACCACGTTCGTATTTGTGACTCTTTAAAGTAGAACGCCTTTGGCCAGATGAGTAACATATCATTTAAAGGAGGCTTGATATCATAGTTGATAATTTTTTTCCCATTAAAACACAAATGACTTTAATAGCTTACTAGTGCCCCCAATCTAGTTTTAAAAATTAACAGTAAATACATAATCTATCATTTTACCCTCCACCAGGGGGAGCTTCAGTATCAGTTAAATACTTCTGCAAGCCTTGAATGAACAGTATGCATTCAATCCATCTGTTCTTATAAATAAACACTGCTTGCTTCACGAAGAGGCATAAAGGCCTTTCCTCAAGAATTTCCAATCTACCAGGCAGGAAAGATATGTAAGAAATTCATCAAAGATATGAAAACGCTGTAATTTATTAAACTGGTCACAGAGTTTTCTCAGGAATGTTTGGAGAAATATGGGTGTTGGTATGTTATTCTCTTTCCCCTACAGCTTTGAAGTAATCTCTCTTTGGCATCTTGATCTGCCATCATAACTGACCGCCTTTTACCCCTCAGTGAAACAGCTTGTTTCTTTGAAGTTAGAATGTACTTGGGAAAAATTAATCTTTGGGAAGGTACTGATCTCTATTTTATTACCAGCATTATTAAGACAGGCTACTTGGTCTGGAGCTATTTTTCTCTATATAGGAACGTTCTCCGTTATCTGGACCTGCCCAAGTTCAAATATTTTGCCTCATTTTCCTCATTAGGTACACATATATTTGTCAGTTCATATATCTGATTTTTGTTTTTAGGACTGAGGGACAGGAAGAAAGATTACCTCAGTTTTTTCCTTGTTACGCAATCACAGTAGAATGCTAGAAGACCTAAAATATGCTCTTAAAAATTATATGTGTGTGGTGAAACCAGAGTGTGAAGAAATTGGTATCTGGAGGAAGAAAATAGCTTGTAATAATAACCTTTTGTTTTATTTGGGTCTTGTACTTATTTAAAAAGGTGCTACTTAAATGTGTATTGAAATAGCCCCTCTTGACTCAGCTCCAAACTTAAAAGGGTAGAGTGGTTTGGGTGCTTGTCCAGGATCTGGAAGAAGCCCATCTTGTGCAGGGAAGGAAATGAATGTGAGCTTTGAGGTAGTCCAGCCGCCAAGCTTTTAGTATTTCTATTCCCCAAAAATGTAAAAAATGCAAGTTATTCTTGAAAATGTAGTACAGACATTACATTGAATATGAAATTTTTTTTACTGCAGTTTCATCTTGGGTTTGCTGAATGCACAGTCCATTTATTTAATGTCATGTCTTACTAAAATTTGCTTGTTGAGAACAGCTGGAGACTTTGAACTGGATGCCTAGTTCTGTTTTCTGGGAAGGCGACATCGATTGTTTTGCAGACATTAAGAAGAGCTTTAAAAGGGAATTGGGGGATATAGCTCTGGCTTTTTAAGAAGAAGCCTCCTGTGATTCTGGGCTCAAGGTGTGACATACATTTCCTGCTAATTGCTTCTCTTAAGAAGCATGGGCTTGGCTGTTCCTCTTGAGGAAAAACCTTAATAAACCTTCCCGTTTTAAGCCGTGATGTGACTCTTATTTTGAGCTGTTGTTTTCAGTGTATTTTTTTGGTAAAGTTTAACCATGTGCAAGTTCTTGTGCTTGCTTTTAACCGTGTACAAATTCTTGTAGGGCATATAAAGCAGATGATCCTTAGGGGCCTATCAGCAAATAGTTGCTTCTACTCTATGCCAGGTACTGATCTGCATGTTGGGAATACAGCAGTGAATAATACAAAACAAAATCTTTTCCCTCGAGGAATCTTTGGCAGGAGGCAGAAAAATGTGCGTGCGTGTGTGTGTGTGTGTGTGTGTACGTACGCAATGAGTGCTGTGGAGAAGAGTTCAAAGGCTAGGAGTGCTGGGCGGAGAGAATGTTGTGGTGGGCTGAAGGTTTATATCTTTGCTGAAGTTGCTGTTTGTGTAAATGTTTGAAATGTGCAGCCCACCCAACTGCATGGGGGAAAGAACGGCCTTCGGTGCATTGGGAAGGGTCTGCAGATGCCATGAGATGGACGAGTGCCTACATGTTCAAGTACAGTTCAAGCACTGGCTGCGTGGGGTCCACAGAAGGGACTTCAGCAAAGGGTATAGAGAGCATGATCTGACAGCCTCTCATCAGGACACTGGCTGCTGAGTTGAGAATAGCTTGTGGAGACCAGTTAGGAGAAAGTGGAGCCGGCAGGACCTCCTGACTCAAGTGCAGTGTGAGAGAAAGAGGAATCAAGGATGACCCCCAAGATTGCTTGCCAATAATCAAGATAGTGCAGATTGTGGCAGAAGCAGGTTTGGAAGTTCCGTTTGGAACAAAGTGTTGGGAATGGGTCAGATCCTCGAGTTGCACTGTAGGCAGTTGGATAGGTGTCTGGAATTCAGATGAAGAGACCTGGCCAGGAGGTTCACACCATTTGAATGTTTAAGAACGTGGAGCTGAATAGGACTGCTAGTGTTGACTGTAGGTAGAGAAGTCCAGGGACTCCATCATGAGGTTGGGAGATGAAGAGGGATTGGCAAAGGAGAGCATGAAGGTCATGGTGACCTTGATGGGCCATCAGTGGGGCCGTAGGGGGCATTGGAAAGGTCAGGTGCGGACTCCTGTTAAGACGGTTGCAGCAGCACATGTTGGTGCACGCCTAGGAGTGGCCCACTGAG
Organism: Mirounga leonina; assembly: GCF_011800145.1. Lineage (NCBI taxonomy): Eukaryota > Metazoa > Chordata > Mammalia > Carnivora > Phocidae > Mirounga > Mirounga leonina. The sequence goes on along the minus strand of NW_023270447.1, from coordinate 1,326,894 downwards.
GAGGAAAACAGGCTACAGGGACGGAATCTAGCACACAAGTAAAGGGGCTGAGCCAGATAGGAGCGTGGGCAAGCATGGCGGTGGGAAGAAAGGATGGGATTGTAGAAGCTGGGAGGGCACAAAGAACCAATAAAAAGTACCATAAAGAAGTGTTCGGCAAAGTAGTAGGAGAGAGAAGGGACCGATGCTTTCTGTTCTGGGGGAGCCAGAATGCTTCAGGGAGGGGAGTTTGAACTGGCCTTAAAGGGTAGAATTTCAATAGGTGAGCATGGGGTAGAGTGTCACGGATTTGCAGGAAACGGGAGCAAGAAGTTGGCATTAATGTGGAAGCCATGGGCTAGGGAGTAGGGTGGAGCCATATTGTGGCCGGCTTTGAAACAAGAAGGTGACCTTCTGGTAGGGTGAGCTAGGAAAATAGGGCCTGGCGCTCATCTGGGGGCCACGGAGAAGGGACGGAGAAATTTCAGAAGGGATCTGGACGAAACGCCAGGGTTGCAAGGGTGACTCCCCATGGACGAATGGTCTTTCCAGTCTGCATTTCTCACTTCATTTACCCCCTTTCCCGAATGAAGCTGGTCTCAGTCACGTGGTCGTGATCATTCGCAAACAAAAGCTCAGTTTAGAAGGGAACCAGCATTAATAACTCTGGCAGGCAAAGATACTCGGATTGAAGAGAAAAATGTCCCTTATTAACTCTGCTGCTCCACTCTATCTGACACGATTCTGCTCCCCTTGGGCCTTTTGGCACCTTGGGGGCATGCAGCAAATCTGGGTTCCACCCTCACAGCCTCCCAAGTTTTCCTCCCCCTGCTGTTAGCTCACAGTGGGAGACCGCAGCCTCTGGCCCTCCCAGCCCTTGCCTCGGCACCCACCAGTGATCGGGAAGTCTAGGAAGGGGGCTCTTTTCCTGAATTCACTCTGTTGCGTAGCTGCGAGCTTCCCCACCAAGGTCCCGTCATCCAGGCCTTCCCTTGTGGGTGAGAGGGAAGGCACAGGCCACACTGTAGCTCCTGTCGCATCACCAGTGTCCCCAGTTGGGTGGATTGAGCAATTTGAAGGGGCCGCCGGGATTAAGGGGATGCTAAGCCTTCCCAGTTGGGAAAACTAGGGCATGGAATTGTGGGACAGGTTCTGAGCTCTGCCTTTCTTGGGAAAGGATACCTTTAAGGGAGAAGTTTAAAGATACTTGATCCCCAAACTCCTGGCAGGGTCCTGAAGCCAAGGCCAGAGGATTTGGAATTCTTTGGGCCCTTGAAATCTCAGATGCAGAGCCTACCTCCTTATTTTCTGCTATATAAATGGACTTATCTCAAAAGATGCTTGGAACCTCAGACCAGGGATTCTAAGACCTGCCTAAGTCAGTCTGGCCCAGTGCTCCCTGTGGTAATGAGCAGGCTCCCTGGGCCGCCCCTGCACCGTGGCAGTGTGCGTGGCAGGCTTCGAGCGAGTGCTCGCAGGCCTGCTGGCCCTTCTAGGCCCACGTTCCCAGCCTGAGTCCGTGTAGGGATTTCAGGTGCTGCACTTGGCCCACTGGGAAGAATCTCTGTTGGGTTTTTTGGGTTTTGGTTTTGTGTTTTTTTTTTTTTTTTGCTTTAAAAAATAAATTTATGCCTGATACCCTCCCCTTTCCCACCACTTTATACAAATGACTACAAATTTGGCCTTGTGGGCAGCTCGGTCCCCCCCTCCGCTGGAGACAATGCCTGGAGTGTGGCCAGTAGCGGGGCTGGAGGTAGGGAAGCCCGAACACCCAACTCTCAACTTCCTTCCCCGTTGCCCCGCCCTGCCTAACCCTCCATAATCACAATGGGGGAAGGAGAATCTAGCAGACTCAATGTCCCCAGGAGGGGTGGGGATCCCTGGCAAGGCAGGTTAGGAAAAACTCCTCGGGGAGAGTAAGTCTGGAGCCAGAGGTCGTTGCCAGAATGGACAAGGAGATGAGCCAGGTCAGCAAGACCGGTGTAGGGGGCGCAGGCAGAAAGGGGGACAATTTGGAGGCTGGGGTAAAAGCGATGTCCTCTGGGCTGGAAATGGGGACCCATTTGGGACGGAGCCAGCCTGGGAGAGAAGCAGCTGTGGTGGCCATCTGAAGGGTCTGAGTTCTGGGCGGCCCAAGGACACTGGGGCCCCCAGGCAGCCTGCAGGAGAACAGAACTGACCTGGGAAGCAAGGGTGGAGTAAGCCAAAGTACTAGGTGGCGCAGAGGGGACCGCACCACAGCTTGGAGACGGGGCCAGGAGGGAGCTTGTCAGCTGTCCTGAAAGTGGGCCTTGGGAGCAGCTGAGGAGGCCTTGACTGCTGGCCTTCCTGTCGCAGGAGTGGGCTGGGCAGAGGGCTCACCCTGACAACGAGGAGAGGTCACAGTCACACCAAGATACAGAAATGCGTAATGAGTACTTGCCACCCCAGAGGGGCTCACGATCTAGATGAACATGCACGGGAGCGATTTGAAAGTGGGTCCTGTGGTTCGGTATACGGGCACAAGTGAGGCCCCTGGGGAGGGCTTCTCAGAGGAGGTGCCCTTTAAACTGCAGCGAAAGCTGAGTAAAAAGCCAGTCTGGGGCCTTGAGGAACCTGGAGTCTCTGAGAATAGCCCATGGAAAGACCTAGAGGCAAAGAGCCCACGCTTGCAGTGCTCAGTAACACACCTCCCTGGAGGATAAAGAAGCAAGACCCCAGGGTCTGAGTGGGCAGGGCGGGGCCTCCAGACACCTAGAACAGTGAGGCCAGGTGAGGATGAAGTCACAGAACCTGAAGACCTTTCCTTCCCCTCCCCTGTGCTCCCCGCCGAGGGGCAGCATTTCCTTGCAGATGCAGCCTCCAGTCAGGAGGAGAAGAGGAAGGGGGCTAAGGGAGAGGCACGGTAGGAACGGGAAAGCGGCCAGACGGGGTGACAGCAGAGCCAGAAACCAGAAAACAAAACCGGACTCTTCCCTTGGCAGGAGACACCTCCCCCCCCACCCCCCAACAAGCAGTGCCCCTGAGAGCCACCAGGTAGCCTCAGTTGGTGGCATCTGCTGTGTCTGAAGCCCCCCTCCCTGACCAGTTGGAGGCTGCCAGGGGGCTTCTTTCTGGGACTGGAGAGGGCAGGAAGAGGGGCCGGGAGGACAGCCCAGAGCTGGGTCATGGGCAGGAGAGGGTGGAGGTGCTGAGCATGCGAGAGGTGATTTTTGGCAGGGATTCCTAGATCCCTGGAATGGGGCGGTCATCTTGGGCGCCATGCCCAGAGGGGCAGATCCAGAGAGAATGGATTCTGTGGAGTGGAAGCCGGGGAGTGCAGCAGCTGCAGCCTGAGGCCTTAGTATATGGAGCTGGAGATCCTGCTCCCTCCCGCACCCGGGCCCCGCCAAGAGGCAGCACAAACAAGTATGGCAGTCCCTTGTCAGATTATGATTGCCCCAAGCACTGTGTTGAGGGGTAGGCACCCCAGGAGGGCTCCCTGCCTCAGTGTTCCTCAGGGGCCTCTCTCTGACCAGAAACTCAAAGATGACTTTGGAGAGACCAGGGCAGGGGCGGGGGGACCCTAGAAGAAAGGAAGGAAGGGGGAGGAAGAAAGAGGAGGGCTCAGGAGGGGATGGAATGTGGACCCAGGGATGTTTCAGGCAAGGCTGACTTCACCGTGACCCCTGTGTGCGCATGTGGCAGAATTGGGGGTGGGGTACACCTGAAGCTTGGAGGTGGTGGGCAGCGGGCGTGTCCAGACTGATTGAAGAGCACGGGCAGAGAAGCAGGTTCTAAGTCCTTTGTCAAATTCAGAGTGAATCTGGGAGAGTTCTCTTCATCCTCTTTGTTCTAAGGATTGGGTAGAGGAAGTAAAAGGGAGGCAGGAACATCCTAATAATAGTACCAGGGGGGTGACTGCTGTCTGGGACGCCCGACTGGCTCAGTCAGTACAGCATGCGACTCTGGATCTCAGGGTCCTGAGTTCAAACCCCACGTTGGGTGTAAAGCATAGTTTGAAAATAAAAGTAAAAAAAGAAAAATAGTACCAAGGGGGTAACTACAGTCTGAGGTGCTTATCTTGCCTTGTGCCCTGGATCTACTAGGCCCTTTCTCCATCTGCACCATCCTGGGCCCCGAGACCTCCTGTGAGAGAGGGTTTCAGGGCACCTCCAGCCCCATCGGGGGGAGTGGATCCTAGCAGGACAGCCACTAGCATCTTTAGGCCATTAGTCCCCAGGGTGACTGGGGGGATGGTAGGGGGTGAGGTGTGGAGCTTAGCAGGGACTCTAGGGACCAAGGCCTTAAAGAGCAGAGAGCAGATCAGGGGCTGGACTCTTCTCAAAGCCTTCAGAACTTGGCTCATTCAACTCTCCAGTCCTTGCCAGGAATGTGAGGGCCCGGGGGTTGACTGTGAGGGCCAGCTGGGGACAGAGGGACTGTGAGGGACAGACGGGTGGCAGTGTTCCCTAGAGCACATCCTCAGGCACTGGGGTCCTCAAGCACCATTTCTGCGCTCAGCCCCCCTGCTGCTCTCTCCATACCCAGCCCCCCCAACACACATCATCCTCTATGAGAAAGTGTAAATTGTTTGCCATTTCGCAAGTAACAGCCCACCTGGGTTATATTTTTACCATGTACAAAAACATTGCAGAGAAGACAATAGAAGACAATACAGAAACCTATTGTCTTCTCTGATCCTTGCTACAGTCTGGTGAGGTAATAGGGCCAGTATACATTTTTTTTAACAGAAGAGGAAACCAAGCCCCAGTGAAAGTTTTTGTTATTTTCTAGCAGTTTCGCTCTGGTTCACATGGTTAGTGCCCGAACCGAAGGTCAGGTGACCCAGTAGAGAGCTTCTGCTGTGTCTACATGGTGTGCATTACGTCCTTCAAAGCTCCAGCAGCCCTGCATTATCCCCATGTCAGACAAGAAAAATGAGGCTCAGAGAGGTCAAGCGACATACTCAAGCTGACAGGGACAGAAATGGGTCTCAGATCCTGGAGGACTCCTAATCCAGTGCACATTCCATTGTACTGGCAGAAGTGCCTTAACTGCTCTGGGTGGAGAAGGTGGGGGGTGACCTGAGGTGCGTTGAAAGCTGGAGACAGGCCCCTGCTACCCAAAGTCACAAGCTGTGCTTTTGCTTTTATGGAGGCCCTGTAGGAAATGGTGTGACTTGGGAAAGATGGGGTGCTCCCTCCCCGACGGGGAGCAAGGGGGATGTCGTGGGGACAGAGCCGAACCAGGTCTCTATTCCTCTGGGCAAGTTTGGGTTCAGATCTCAACCTGAGGGGTGGGTGCAGGGGAGGTGCTTGGGGACGCCCCTCTGGGAAAGAGGGGTCCCAGTCCTGAAGGGTTGGAAAGAGAAAGAAAGGAGGGAAACCAGGCAGGCCCAGCAAGGACTCTTCTAGCTCCTGCTTATGGTGGGGGAACATCTAGAGACACACTCTGCACAGAGCCACAGAGAAGCAGGTGGGGGCCTGGGCCAATCAGGGGGTCCTTGTACCTGCCAGGGAAGTGGGCTAGGTGTGAGGCAGGGCTCCATGCCAGGGAGAGTATTAAATGAGCTTCCAGCTTATTTGCATGTCCTAATTAACCATAAAATGAGCCCCAGGGGCAGAATTAAGCTGTGAATTTCCCTCTGCTAACTTCCACTACCTCCCCCTCATCCCGCTGCTCCCCACCCCTACACTTTTCCTGCATCACTTAGGCCCCAGGCATTCCCATTCACCTCTCCCCTCAGCTTCAGTGAAATACACTCTCCATCCTGTCACAACAAAAGCCCAGAAAAAGAAGGAAAAGGAAAAACTAGTGGTGGTGGTGGTGTGTGTGTGTGTGTGTAAATGAACTGGCCATAGTCTTTCATTAGCAAAGCATGACCTAGTGATGAGGGCATTACACCAGCCCAGTCAAGACCAGGGCAAAATTCCCCCACCGGACAGTGAGCATTCCATTTACTATCCATGCATGGATAATATGGGGAGGACAGGTTTTGTTGTTGTTCCTCTTGACTTGGCTTTTGGAGCAGAAATGGACACTTTGTGGGGTAGTGTGCAAAGCACCAGGCTGGGAGTCTATCGCGACCGGTTCACTCCCAGCTCCGCCGCTGTGACCTTGGGCAAGTTGCTTGCCTTCTCTGAGCGGCTCCACGTAAAGTAAGGGGATCAGCAGCCCCTTTCAGAGTGTGGTGAGAAGGAAATGAGAACACAAAGATGGCGGCGCCCGATGCCTGTGAGTTCTGTTGGTGGCAAATGTCACTCCTAATTGTTTTGTTCTGGCCTGAGTTAAAATGAGTTTTCATTCCCTTGGATCCCTTCTGGCCAACCGTTGGGTTAGGAGTTGCTGCTTCTCACTGAACCCCTTGAGCCAGGAGCCGGGTCCTTTTCCTTGCTGTTTTGAGTTCCTGTCGCAGTGCCTGGCACTGGGAGGTGTGCAATAAAGTTTGGTTCACTCGGTCCGGATTGCCATGGCCGGTCCACAGAACAGATGGGTCACAGATGAATGGCCAAGAGGGGACTTGGTTTCCTGTGGAATCATTCCGGATTGAAAGCTTGGTGACTTCACCGCGGCCTAGTGAGAGGACCCTTTTCTCTCTCTCTCTCACACACACACACACGCACACACACGCACCCCCCCCCCCGCCCCCCAGCAAGGCAGACACAGCCAATGGGCCTTCACCCCACACTGAACTATCTCAGTTCCCCGGGGAGACAGAAAGGATGAGCGGGGACTTGCTCCTCCAGAAAAGGGCTGGCTCTACCAGCAAACTCCAGGGACAGGAGAAAAGGCCGTTTTGCAGCCAGACAATCCTGTTCCAAATCCTGGCTCCTCCATTAGCTAGAAGCCTGATCTGGGCAGCCTCTCTGACCCCTAAAGAGCCCCCACTGATTTACCGGGAAGATGGTACTTTCTAGGGCCATTCTGAAGTTTGGAAGGCATGGTTCTGCACACTGCCTGGCAAATAGCGAGCACTGGAGAAAACACCTAGAAGTAGCACCTTTCGTCTGGTAGCTTCCGCCACCAAGAACCAAACATCTCCCACGTGATGGAGCGGGGGTCTGAGAGTGACCCTAACTGGCCCCACCTCCGGCTGTGGGGGGGCCGCGCGAAGCCTCCTCCCTCCGCCATCTTGGTCTCCAGGGGTCCAGGATGCAGGAAGAGCCTCGCTTGTTATTCTTCTCCTCCAGTTAGCTGTTAATGCTCCGAGGGCGGGAAGGCGGCTTGCGTCTAATTGCAGCTGTCACCCCCCATCAGCCGGGAGGGGCGAGGGGAGGAGAGGGGGAGGGCCTGCAGGGCGGGGCCGGGCCCAAACAGGGACCCGCATTGTCTCTTCCCAGCCAGCGGGCGTTCCCTGCGGGGCGGGAGGGCCACGTGCGCCGCTCCAGGAAAGCTCTAGGCGCCGCGCGATCGGAGCGGAGCTGCCCGCCCGGCCCTTCCCCTTCCCCGCCGCCGGTCTGGTCCGGCCAGACGGGCCTCCGCGCCCAGCGGGGAGGGAGGCCGCGGGGTGAGGCTGGGAATCTAAACTTGAGTGCGCGCGTCGAGTGGGCGCACCTTCGCCGCGCCGGCGGATGCCCGTGCGCTTGTGTCCGGGGTGCGGGTTCGGTGCTGGAGGCGGGGTGCGGGGGGAAGGAGCGCGTGTGACTCCAGGGCTGCACTGCTCCGGTCTGCCTCCTGCCCGCAGGGGGCGTATCTAGGCCGGCTTCCTCACCTGGGAGATGGGGGTGGTAACTGCCCTACTTGCTTACTCAGAAGATGACATGAAAAGGCTTTCCAACGTTTAAAGTGCTATACAGATAGATATCTTTCCTGTGCTTTTGAAAAGACATAGGGCTATCTCAAGTACTCCCCTGGGTACACTCCTTATTCGGCCCATGTCTCAGGACCCGGGTACGGGCTGAAATCTTAAAGGCGACAGGGAGTGGGGGTGGGAATCTGCTGATCCCCATCCCAGGAGGGCTGGGGTTTCCATGCCTGTGTCTGGAGCAGTGCCTTGCCAGGGAAGCCAATGGTTATAAGGTTGGGGCCAGGTCGGGGGCCTCTCTGGGGGAACCTGAGACCCCAGGGCCCTAATCCATACAGAATGTTCAACTGAAGTCTTTGGGGGCCCTGAAGGAATGTCAGGATTGCCTGGTCTCCTCCCCCGGCCCCTCATTGTCACCTGCAGTCCCAAAGTGAGCACCACTGTCTCTCTCAATGTCTCTCTTTCAGCCCAGGAGCCCTCACCTCCCCACAAGCCAGCCTCTCTCAACCACACACTGGTCAGCCCTGCTCCAGACACTCTTGCTGCTTCTCCCTCCTTTCTGGAGGAAAGGAATTCGGAGTTAGGCTTTTGAAAGCCATAGTGCCCACACCCCATCCTTCCCAGGGCCCAGCACTGGGACCCGGTCATGTTGGGTTCAGTCAATGTTCTGTCTCTAGGACTCAGACCCAAACAGCTGTGTTAATATCAAAGCCAGAAGGTGAGGGTTCCAGGGCCTTGGGGCAGCTTGTGGAAGGACGTTCCCCCCTTCTGGGCTCTGCAGTGCCCAGGAAGGGGAAATGCCCAGAGCCCTTGGAATGGCTCCGCTTCTTGACCTTGTGTGAGCGGGCGGCTCTGGGCTCGGAGACCGTGGGCGTCACCCAGCCTGGCTTCTCCTTCAGCAGCCGGTCTCGGTCAGGCCGCACACTGCGCAAGAACTTCCTAAAGATGTTCGCTGTGAGGGCAAACCTGCGGCCCAGCTCCCTGGGCTGGCCCCTCTCCCCTTTGGGCTCCCCCGCCTCCCCCTTCTCCCCACCCTTCTCCACTTCTGGCAAGTCCAGCCAGTTGCCCACCAGGTCTGCAAAAACGTTGTCGCCTAGCACCAGAGGTTGTCGGTTCCGGCCCCGGGACATCAAGGTGGAGGTCCAGTCTTCCGGTTCCACCAGCTCTGGCCCCTGCCGGGCACCGCTTCGATGCTCCGGTCGCTGTGCCCTGGGCAGGGGGGCCAGGTCCCGCCCACAGGCACTGCTATGGGATGGAAACTTGGCGCCAAGAGAAGGTTGGTTGGAGATGGGGCAGGCTGCAGGCGTGGCAGGACCTCTGCCACCCTCCCATGGAGGGGGCTCGGGCTGCGTCCGGGGGCTTTCCGGGCAGCCCGGGGCAGGACTCCCTCCGGAGATCTCCAGCTGTTCCAAAGCTGTCTGCACCTGGAGGAGCTTCAGTTCTTGCAGCGCGCCCATCATGCAGTTCATCTGGTCCTGCAAGCCATCACCCACTTCCTTCATGGACATCTGCGGGCGAGAGGGAGAGCGCAGGCCAGTGAGCCGTGCGGGGCTGGGGGAAGCGCTGCCCCTCATTGGCCCTGAACCTAGACTCCCCACTGCCCACATATACACCTCCAGGTCATTCCAGCCGGCCACTGACCCCACCTCCGTGGGGCCCAGTACAGTGCAGCTCAAAGCTGGGAGAGGAGGAATCTCAACGCTGATATGGCTGCATAACATGTGAATGGCCGCTAACATGCTAAGGCAGGTGCTGTCCTCGGCCACATGTATGTGACTATGCATACACATATATCAATTAATCTTTCTTTAAAAAAAGATTATTTATTTATGTATTTATTTGAAAGAGAGGGAGAGCACAGAAGGAGAGGGAGAGGGAGAAGCAGACTCCACACTGAGCAGGGAGCCCAATGCGGGGCTCGATCCCAGGACCCTGGGATCCTGACCTGAGCCAAAGGCAGACGCTTAATGACTGAGCCACCCAGGTGACCCGAGTTGATCTATCTTTAATCTCACCAACTAGTCAATGAGTTAGTGACTATTCTTGTTGCCATTTTACAGATGAGGGGGAGGAGGCACGTGAGTAAGTTGCTCAAGGTCAACAGAAGAGGTGGAGCTGAGACCGGTTCGAGGGTGCACGCAGCTCTGGTGGCCATCCTTGTCCTTTTATGTGCTGTGCCCTCCTCTTCCCGAGCCTCCCCGAGATGATGATGATGATGACGGCCACGACAGTTTGCAGGTGTTTACTATTTAATAGGGATTGAGCTAAATGCTCTATGCCCCTCACCTCTTAGGATCTTTGTATAAACCCTATGAGGTTGCTATTGTTCTCATTTTAACAAGTTAACCCTGGTGGGGCGGAAGTAACCTGCCCACGGTCACATACGCAGCTCATATGGCTGGGACTCAAACACGGGACACTCACTCCAAATGCTATGGCCCTAACTACCGAGCACTGCCTGCTTCAGGATGGCGGGGCAGTGGCTGGGCTTTGAGGGCGACGCTGCCCTCCCCGGAGCAGTGGAGAAGGCTGGAAAGGAACAGGAGGGTAAGACAAGGAGCTCAGATTCCCGAAGAAAAGGGGTAGGCCGGGGGTTTCCTTTCACTGCTGTGCACATCTGGCCAGTCCGGAGAGAGAGATGGAGGCCAGGAAGCTCCTGTTTGCAGAAGCTCTTCCCACCCCTTCTCTGCCTTCCAAACACCTGTCCTCCCTCAGCTGCTCTTAGACTTGGCTCCCGTGCTCTTCCTGCCTTCTCAGCCCAATTGGCTTCACGGCTCGGGCCAAGAGTGGGGACACTGGAGGCCAGTCCCCCAGTCCCTTTGTGGGCGTCTAAGGCCCGGGTCCCAGGTGCCAGCTGGAAGGGGCTGAGAGGCTGACTTGGGCGAGGGCCGAGTTTGGAGGCTGGGCAGGGGATGCGGTCTGATAACATTCACAGTCCAAGCTGCCTTGGTCCCGCCAGCTCCCTCCCCAGATCTGCTCATGTTACCAACAGCAAACCTCGCGTGAGGGGACCATCTGTTTCTTAAGCCCCCCAGAGACCCGCTGGGATCATCTTACCTCCCAGCCTTGTCCTAATGCACAGAACTAAGCCCACAGGGTGGAAAGCTGGAGGGATTGGGAGGGGAGGCACAGAAGTGCTCAGGGGAGCACGGACAGCTGACCCTCTTGGGCTTTGGGTCAAATCCTCCCCTGCCCACCCCAACCCTGGCGGGGGCGGGGGAACCACACCAGGCTCTCCTGAGCCGGCAGCACTAACACCGGGAGGACTAACTGGGAGGCCTTTGCTGAGTGTGGTGGTCAGGGGCGGGGGGGTGGGGGTGGGGCCCTGGCAACCCTGGGATTTGCCAGATTCCCCGGGCAAGCAGGCTCCATTTGAGTGGCAGCTACAGCAAGAGATGCAGCCTGGGAGGTGGCTGTGCTTGCTGACGGCCCCTTCTCTGACCTCTTTGGCTTCCAGCCTCCTGACCGATTCTCCTTTCTGAGACAGCCCAGCCGCAGCTGAGAAGACCCAGGGCAGAGTCGGAGGAGACCCTAAGCCTCCAACCAAACTCCTCCAGGTCTCTAACTGCTCACCGCTTCTCTGAATTCCCTTTATCTGCCCTTTCCCTCATACCCCTTTCCTCCTCACCCCAACCTAGACCTCAGAGTCCCTTTTGGCTTTTCCACCCAGGGCCCCTGCTCTTGTCCCCAGATGTCTCACATCTGCTTTTCTGTCTCCTGGAATGCAGAAGCCTCCTGGAAGGCTTCCGGCCACCAGATCAGGCTTCCCAGCACGCTCCTGTGATCATGTCACTCAGAAGCGTGTCTCAGTCCCCATATGTGTGCCCCCGGCTGCTGTCAGAACCTCTTAAGTGACACACCTCAAATGCCCTTCCCTGGAGTGCTACTCACCTCCCCGCCCCGGCACCCCCACACATTTAAAGGCTCAGTTGTTCGTGAGACATCCATTGAGCATCTACCATTGAGGGCAGGGTCGGAGATCTACGCATTATTAGGTCTCCCCAGAACCCAGCTAGCACCTTGCCCCAGCCACACACCCAGAAAACATATTGAGTACCCCTGAATGCCCCAAGTCATCTCTCCAGACCTGCTGCCCTCGGGCAGTAACACACTCCACAGGGAGAAAGAGTCAGGGATGTGGCTCGCAGCTGCATTTCACCAACGGGCAAGGAGTCTGAGCTTGCAGGCTTCCTTCCAGAAGGCTGAACACAGTCCAGGTCAGAGGCAGTGGGAGGAATGAAATGACCCCATTCAATCTCTTCCAGTATGGAAAAATCCTGAAGAAATAATGCTGACATTTTGTACGGTTTTCCAGTGAGAAATGTATGTGGGTATGTATGAATTCAGGGCTGCCCATAAAACAGAGGCCCCATTTAAGTAAACAGGGGGTGAAGTTACAGCCCTTTGGAAAATGATATTCTGCACTGGTTAAGGTCTTCAGTTCTAGAGACAGATGGCACAGGGTTCAAATCCCAGCTCGGCCACATAGTAGTAGCTGTATGACCGGGACCAGTTATTTAAATTGTTCTTCAGTTTCTCGGTTCTCCCACATGGGAATAAGAGTTTCTGCCTCGTACAGCTCTGGCCAGATGAGGTGAGGTCATAAGTGTTTATGCGTGACCTGGAGGTGAGTTCTGGCGGTTATCATAAGACTTCCTAAGAACTTCCAGAACACTTCTTCTTCAGTAGACCTTAGCACATAGTAATGACAGGACTCCATTCATCTACCCAGTGCAATCAAGGAGAAACACGACTCTTGTCCTGTCCCTTCTGTCCCACCCCTGCCCCCCACAGAGGAAGAGCCAGGGAAGGAAAGGGAAGCCCCGCATCCTCTTGCCCATTCTCAGGCCGGCTTGGTTGGCCAGCCGCGGTGCTGACACTGAGGGTAGAAGACAGCTGTGAGAGGGGAGACCAGAGGAGAAGGAAGTGTGGGAGGCGGGGAGGCCGGGGCATCAGCTGGGTCTTGACTGAGAGCGAGTTGCCTTTCCCAGTCCCAAGGGGAATGATGTCACCCCGGGAGAAAGAGCCAGAGGGCAAGCTGCTGTCTTCGTCTGGAGCGTGGGACCTTCGCAGATCCCAGGGTTTCTCTTGCCTCAGGAACCCAAGAGGGAACAGTGTGGGGTGGGAGCAAAGGAGAGGGGCCAAATCAGAGAAGATGCCGAACTAGAAATGATCGCCACTAAATCCCGGTCCCCAGACTGTGGGGGTCTGAGTTCCTCTCTGGCCTCCCAGTGCCAGAGCCTCAGGTCCTTCCTCAGGACAGGGACCAAATCATACCCAGCTTGCCCTCGGGGGCCAGTTGGAAAAGCCCTAAGAGGGTCTAGTTTGTTCTGATTAGTCTGAGTGGGAGTGGATCTAACAGCCACCTCCCCTCTGTCCACCCCTAGTCACGCTCACTGACCCGCACGCATGCCAGGCAGACCTGCTCCACCATCAGACATACTTCCCCAGCAGCACATCCCAGAGACGGGTGTGGGACTCCTTGCTGAGAAAGACCATGAAGGTCTCACCACCCTCCTTGCAAGCACCCCCTGCCCCCACCAGCCATCTCCTATCTCCTGGGGCCTCCTGGGCCTCGAAATGTTTCAACCTAAAAGTTTTCTTTCTTTCTTTCTTTTAATTTTATTTACTCATTTGTCAGTGACAGAGAGAGAGCACACAAGCAGGGGGAGCAGCAGAGGCAGAGGGAGAAGCGGCTCCCTGCTGAGCAAGGAACCCGACATGGGACTCGATCCCAGGACCCCAGAATCATGACCCAAGCCAAAGGCAGACCCTTTAACCAACTGAGCCACCCAGGCGTCCCCTAAAATTTTCTTCACGTCACGCTTCAGTCTCTCCTGCTGCAGTTCAAACTTCCTCCGTGTGTGAGAGCTGGATGGCCCCCAGGCACCCTCCACGGGAGTCCTAGCTGCCTAACTCAGAGGATTCCGGCCCTAAAGTGATGCTCTTCGCTCTCGCCTTGTCGGACCCCCACAGTTACTGTGGTAAGCTGGTGACCCCACTGTACGGAGTAAGAAATGGGATCTGAGATGTTCATTTTCTTCCTCAACATCCTTCCCTAGACTGACTTCACAGTTTTCACCATATCCATGGAGGAGCTCATCTCCTACTTAATGCTGCATGTAAATCTGTTTGTGTAAATAAACGTATTCATGTAGGAACTTACATGAAATGCATACACCTGCCATAAACAGATGGTAACTATGTAAAACTACAAGTTCTTCACCTGAGTATCACATAATGTCATCCCGAGCGCCTCCAGTGCAAAGGCAGATTTATTGGCTGGGTCCGAGGCGTATTCATGGGAAGACTGGGCCCCCAAGCCTGGCCCTCTTACTCCAGGCCAGTGGGCTTCCCGGGTCATCATGATGTGGCTTCTCAGCCCCGTGGGGTTGTTGTGAGAAGAACCCAGGAGAGTCAATGCGATACGCAAAGCACAGTTATCATCCTATGGGGAGGAAGAGCACGAAGTCTTGGAGGGACTCCAAGACCCAGTTCAGTTGCTTTCCACTGACAGAGCTTCTTCACTGAATCATCTGAAGAAGGAAGAAGGCCTGTCTGTCTGGAGCTGAAGGTGAAGATGCCCTAGGAAGCAGACCCCACCGTCCTGGACCTGCAGCACTGTGCCCTCCAGGGGTAGTGTGGCGTCAGCTGCGCACGGACAGCACTGTCCCCCTTGGCACTCGCTGGGCCTTTGTGGTATGGGAGGCGTGGCGATGGGAAAGTGACACCAGCATCCTCGGCAACCGTCCCAAGCCCTCTCCTCGGCCTCCGATTGATCCCACAGCTGTGCCCTCCATCCACCCATCTCACGCCCTCTCCTAGCTCAGCCAGAATCCTTTGACGCAGGTTCCGGCTTCGCCCGTGGACCTGGCAGTGTGCCCTGCCCCACTCCCCCCACCCCCATGACTCACAAGACCCCCACACAGTTCCTTTCAGCCCCTCGGGAAGCTACAAGGAGGTTCGGGGCCGGAAACGGGAAAAGCCCTGCTTTTGCCAAGGGGCCCATTCTCCAGTCCAGTGAATAGGGACCTTCACAGTCCCCTGCTCTTGGCTGGGACACGCAACAGGAAGGTAAAGAGGAAACTGTGCCAAGAGCTGGAGGAGGGCGGAGAGTAAAGAAAGAAGTACGAAATGGATGAGCCCTCTCTTGACCGAACCATCTACCAGGGGCCGTGTGCTCTGGCAAGAGGCAGACGCTCGGAGAGAGGGGCCCAACCCTGCCCCGCAGGGAGCCTGCCTCCCCTGACCGGCTTTAGCTCCTCTCTGCTACAGGCAGTCCATCAAGACCTCCAGAAGTTACCTTCCTTTTCTCGTTTCTGGTTCAGGCCTTCCTACTCTCCTGCATGGACTCTGCGATCACCACCTAACTCATCCTCCTGCCTCAGTTTCCTCCCTCCTCCCCTCCACCCCATACCACGCACCTCCTAGATCCCAGGGCACGTTTCCCATCCTGCTTCTCGCAGTGCACATAGAGAAGGGCAGGCCCTTTAGCATGGCATTCAAGGTCCCCATGGGCTGCTCTCAATGATTCTTTCAGCCCTGTTTGCTCACTATTCCTCTGCACATACCCTATATCCTAGCCAAGCTCCTGTAGTCTTCAAACATCCCCTCTGCTTCCATCTCGGTGCCTTCCGCTCCTGTTGCTTCATTATCTGCCTGGAATGCTGTTTTTCTCCTGGTCACCTCCCTGCTGATCCCTCAAGGTCAAGCGCAAATGCTACCTCTCCACGGAGTTTTCCCTGATCCCCCGGCTGGAGCTAATTCCCCCTCTATGTAGCATGCACCCTCTATTTCTATACCGGACATATGACTACATGTACTGGTTAAGAGTGTAAGTTCTGCAGTCAGACTGGCTGGGTTTGAAGCCCCGCTCTTCCACTTACCAGTTCTATGACCTTGGCCAACTCACTTAACCTCCCCATGTCTCATTTATAGAATGGGAATAAGGGAAGTACAACTTCGAGTTGCTTTGGCAATTAAATGACATAATCCATTATATGCCTGACATATCGGTGTTAACATCAATAAATTTTTTTTTAAGATTTTATTTATTTATTTGACAGAGAGAGACACAGCGAGAGAGGGAACACGAGCAGGGGGAGTGGGAGAGGGAGAAGCAGGCTTCCCGCAGAGCAGGGAGCCCGATGCGGGGCTCGATCCCAGGACCCTGGGATCATGACCTGAGCCGAAGGCAGACGCTTAACGACTGAGCCCCCCAGGCGCCCAATAACTGTTATTATTATTACCTCCCCTATTGAACAGGGGGGTTCCCCCAAAGGCAGGCTCTGTGTCTGTTTGTATTTGTAACCACAGTGCTCGTGTCTGGTCAGGTGCTTTAAACATCGGATGAACTCCGTTAATGTGTCCTGTGAATGAATGACTCATGCATATCAGCCTGATCCATCCGTCAGGAGGTCACCGGGCACAGTGATACAGGCTAAGGACAGACAGCTGCCATTTAATCTTCACAGTGGCTGTATAAAGTAGGTATTTTATTTTAGATTTATTTTTATTTATTTTTTTATTTTTATTTGTGAGAGAGAGAATGAGAGACAGAGAGCATGAGAGGGAGGAGGGTCAGAGGGAGAAGCAGACTCCCTGCTGAGCAGGGAGCCTGATGTGGGACTCGATCCCAGGACTCCAGGATCATGACCTGAGCCGAAGGCAGTCGCTTAACCAACTGAGCCACCCAGGCGCCCCTAAAGTAGGTATTTTAAAAACCCTGTTTTAGGGGCGCCTGGGTGGCTCAGTGGGTTAAGTGTCTGCCTTTGGCTCAGGTCATGATCCCAGGTTCCTGGGATCCAGTCCCGTGTTGGGTTCCCTGCTCAGCATGGAGCCTACTTCTCCCTCTGCCAGCTAGTGCTTTCTCTCTCTCTCTCAAATAAATAAATAAAAATCTTTTAAAAATTGTTTTAAAATTTAAAAAACCCGCTTTGCAGATGAGAAAACCAAGGCACAGGGGGGTTAAGTAATCTGCCTGGGTCACACAGAGCCAGGATTTGAGTTCAAGCTGGCCTGCCCCCAAGTCCCACAGTTCACACTCCTCCCTCACTGACCCTACCCCGTTCTTCACCCTAGCTCTAAAAGTCAAAGGAGGCCACATTAGGAGATCCTTGGTAAAAGCTTTTTTCTACCTCAGGAAATTTGCTCTTTGGTCCCTAGAGTTGCAGGCTGTTCCTACTCTTATCTCTTCCATCACCTTCTTTTGTCCTTATCTTGCCTTTAGGCTCTGGTCCTCCTCCACATGTCAGAACCTCTTGAACTTGTGGCCACTAGTGGCTAGATAACTTCCTTCTAGAAATACGGAGTGGTCCTAGAAGGCCCTTCTCCAGCCCCAGAGAAGTCCCTCTGCTGCTTCATCATGCCTCAGCTAGGACAGGCATTCCAGGAGCTGGCCTCTATCAACCTCCTCTTCCTCCAGGAAGCCTTCCTGCCTGGCTGGACTTCCTGAGCCCCTATCGCTCAGCCTCTGTACACTCTATTTGCTCTACACTGGTACTGACTCATGAGGAACACGCTGTGAGCATCTTACATCTGCTTTCTCTGTGTTCCTGTGTCTACCCCATTTGTTGGAAGCCCTCAAGGGAGCGGTGTGTAAGAACAGCTGGTCCCAAGGCCTTGTGTTCGTGCAGGGCCCCTCTCCAGTGGCTGGAGGGGAGAGAGAGATGTTCCCTGCTGAGCTGTGGCAGCCCTGACCCCCTCATCCTAATGAAGAAGTGTGTCAGCTGCGGCTACTTTCCTGCCCCATTTCATCCCCGAAACGGATCCTGGTCTCCTTCCAGGCAGGGGGAAAGGGCCAGGCCTCTAGGCATCAATCTAACTGAGCTAGGATCCCCAAACCCTTGGCCTCCCCGCAGGGCTCACTTGTTAGAGAGCAAGTTTTCTGCTCCGAGAAATTGAGAAATTCTGCCACTTTGGTTTTCAGGAGCATGCTCTTCTTGTCTAGATCTTCTGGGCCTCCTTTGACTTTTAGAGTAGGGCCAGAATGCAGGAGGGGACACAGAACACCCCTGACAAAAATAATGTCATGACCTGTTAACGTTTCCTTTTCCAGCAGGTTAACCCAGTGTCTGTAGGACACAGGCTTCTTGAAGGGATTTGGTGGCATAAATGAATGTAGAACGTGACTAGTATTACATGCGTGCCATTCCTGAGCACATGCTAACTTAAGGCAAAGCCAGGCAACACACAGTCCCCCTCGGTGGCAGGGAAGATTCTGCCTGGGATAAACACACAAGCCCCACCGCCTGCCCCCACCCTCACAAGCTCATGACGTAAGACTACCATATGCCTTTTGTACCCCATTGCAGACCTGGGGTATAAACAAATGAACTCTCCCCATCCTAGTCACAACCATGTTGCACTGAAGTCAATCCGCACAGTCCTTAGAGGAGCCAAAGGACTGAGCCTGGGCTAACTCAGCTCTACTTTCTTCTTCATTCCCATTGGGAAAACTGAGGCCCTGAGGTTTGGTTCAGCTACCTAAGCACCGGGCTGAGGTGTTGGAGAGTAAAGGAGACTCTAATGCTTCTGCCTGTCACTCTGCTCTGTCTCATTTCTGGGCAGCCTGGCACAGGGGAGGAGGGGGAGGAGGCGGGGCACCCTGGGGGTGGGGGTGGGGGAGGGGGAGGCTGCAGAGCTCTCCCATCTGAGTGTCATTCTGGGCCCCAGGCCAGGCATTTGGCTTCCTCTCCGAGAGAGTCAAAGGCTGAAGCTGCTCAGACAAAGGGCCAATGAAAGCTAATGGGGAGCTCAGTGACTTCAGCCTCTCCCCTTCCTCCTCTCAGGGACTGGGGGCTCAAGTCCTTGGCAGGAGAGGGTGCAAATCAAGACCTGGAGCTCAGTTCAGTGCAGATTCTTATTTGCCTTTTTTATTCTCCTGGCATCCACAGACTGTCTTCCTCCCCTCACCCCCTCCCACCTAGGGTGCTATAAAAAATGCAAATCAGTAGGATTTTAAAATTCAAGCCTATGCCAGGAACACCCACAAACCCTCTATTAAGGCAGATCCTGAGGTGGGTGGTGTGGTCCCAGATTCCAAGCATAAAAAGAGGACTCTATTAGATTCTTTTCTCAGCATGGGCCTTGGACTTCAGACATGATCTGTGATGACCTTGACCTTTCTGATATTGGACAAATGAATGGGAAGAGTCAGAATTGTATATGTGTGGGCTGGGGCTGACCATCCCAAACTGACATGGGAAGCCGGGGAAAACTAGCATGGGAAGGGACACAGTGGCGACTTCTCTGTCCCTCACCTAGGCAGCATTTCTCTGGGTAACTTTCCCATCTGAGTGTCACCACAAAAGGGGCTTGAAGAGGAAGTCCCAGAGAAGTGACCATTGACCTGAGAAACAGACGCTGGAGTGGAACAGACAGGAAGAGTGCTTGGGAGCCTTGACCAGGAAGCATCAGTGAGAACACCTGCTCTGCAAGCTGCCCTCCCCCAAAACTGGCCCCAGATGCAGCTGCCAAGTTTGGAGGGGTGGGGGTGGGGGGGAAGTGTAGCGTTTGCAGGAGCGGGACAGGCTGTCATGGAATCTGGAGAGCCATGGATCCAGGTCTGCTGTTGAGAGCCTGGGTGCCCCTGGCTCTTGAAAGTAGGAAGAAAGAAGAGGGGAGAAAAGTGAGACCAAGGAGAGGTCCACTCCGAGAGAAACTAAAAGGAACTAAAAGAGGCAGAGGCAAAGGCACAGGAGGGAGTCGGATTGAGAGAAAGGCGGGCCTGGGGGCCAAGGTGGGGCGGGGCGTGCTTATCTGTGTGAATTCGGGTGGTTGCGGGAACCAGAAAGGTGGCAGGTGTGTGTGCGGGAGGGGGTGGTATATGAAGTCGGTGAGAATCAACCTAACGGAGCTTTGGGGGCACCCTTCCCTCCCCCACTTGGGTGATGCCCGGATCCCAGACGGAGCTCCTTCTCCCGACCCCTGCACCCCTGGCCTCCGCAAGCTCCCTCCGCACTCCCCACGCCCGGCCCTGACATCTGGCCGGGCCCCCGCAGCTCCGCTCGAGATCTGCCAGGCGGCGCCCCGCCTCGGGCGCGGGGCCCTCCCCCGCCCTTCCAGCTGCCAGTCCCCCCCCGCCCCCCCGCTGGCAGACAAGCCCGGGCAGACAGCCGGCCCGGCCTGCCCCCGCAGCCGCGCCAGCTCTGCCAAGCCCGGCGGGGCTGGGGGCCTCAGGCGGTGCCAGCTCCCTGCGAGCCAGCGGTCCCCGGCTGCCCTCCGGCCCGCGCGCCCGGCCCTGCTCCCGGCGCCCCGTCTGGGAGTGTGCCCCCGTGTGTCCGGCGCCTTCTCTGGGCGCATTTCAGTCCGGGTTTGGGTTGCTCGGTCTCCGTCACTTGCTCGTGTCTGCCTCACTCTCACAAATCTTTGCTCCAAGTTTCCTCGCGGCCCTTTCCCTCGGGCCAGGCCCTGCCCTCTGCCTGCCCGTCCCCTCGTCTCTGGCCTTCCTCCGGCCGCGCACTCCCCGCTCCCCGGCCCGCGGCGGGGGCCAGGTGCCGTCCGGGCGGAGCAGTCCTCCGCGCCCCTGGCGCCCGCTCCGCTCTTACCAGCTCTTGTTTGAGGCGGCGCAAATAGCAGTCCATTTCCCTGCTCTCCTCCTCGTGCGCCCATTTGCCGGGCTCGGCTCCGCAAGAGCGTCCCCGGGTGGGAACAGCGGCCCCCGGCCCCGCGCTCCGCTCCTCTCGCAGCGGCGAGCCGAGCCACGGCTCCCAGGCCCGGACTTAGAGCAGCTTCCCTGGCTCTCGCGGCGCGCTGTCCGTGCGGGGGGCGGAGGAAAAGTGGGACAGCCTATGAGAATTCAGGGGGGTTGCCTTCAGCCAATGAGACGGGCGCACCGAGGGGCGCGGGCTGGGCTGCGGCGAGTGGACCCTGCCGCGGGGGGTGGCACAGGGCTGGGGCAGCGGCGACTGGGGGCTGGCCGGGCGACACCTGGTCCTCGCAGGGGGGCCGGGGGTATGGTGACGCCAGACTGTACCGACGTCCCCCAACAGAGCACGTGATCCCCGCTTGGTCATAAAGAGAGAGCAGCGTCTTACGGGCGGGCACTGGGTAGTGGTCTCAGGAAGAGGCCGAGTGCCTTAGTTTCTTTCAACCCTGTTTCCCAAACTCGGATCAGAAAAGGAACATCCTCCACCAAGCAGCCAATCAACAGCTCTTTTGAACTCTGGAAGTGTGCTGGAAGCCTGAAGTGTGGGTCTAGTTCACCTCCAAGGTGTAGGGTACCCCCCCCCCCAGCCCACTCCTCACCGGTGGAGGTGAGGAGCCACTTCACTTATTTAACACAGAACCGTAGCAGAGGCTCTGCTGTACTCCCCGCAAGGGTGTAAATCTGGGGGGACAGAATTAAGACAGGCAAGGTCTCTGCTCTCAAGAACGTGCATGGAGGCGGGGAAGGGGAGGGATGAGACAGGTTAAAATAAACAAACGCGGTGATTTCAGGTAGTGATTCTTCGTGAAAACAGCAAACAGGGTCATGGGATGGGGCTGCTTTCAACAGGGTGGGCAGGGAGTGGAGGAATAGCCCCTCTCTTCCCCAGTACTCCCCCAGTGTCAGTTATCCTAACTCTTGCTCAAGGGAGGGGGCCTCAAAGTTGCTCGGATTCTAGTCAATGCACACGGCCCGAGCCCGGGCCGGAGCTGGGGCAGGTGGACCTAAGAGCGGCCGCAAGCCGGCCGGGCGCCCCTCCCCGCGGAGCTCCGGACCCGCCACGCCAGCCTCCGCGTGCGGCCAGATTGTGGGTCACTCCCGGGGCCCAGGCTCCGCGCCACCCGCCCCGGCCTGTGGGGGGGGGGGGTGCGGTGTTGCAGGACCCCAGAGTAAATAGGGTAATTAGCGACATGTTATTTCAAGATAATTAACGGGAGAAAGTTTGCCCCAGGCAGAATCTGGGGTCTCTGTGACAGAACCGTGCAGACGTGGGAGAAGGGGCAGAGAATGCAGGCGCTGCAGTCATTCCCATCATGGTCAGCAAAGACTGCCACTCCTGCGGGGGGGGGGGGGGGGGGGGGCGGGTAGAGGCAGGGAGGATAAAAATGAACATCTTCAGAAATGAAGACTTTGCAGAGTCCATTTGGATGCCTTCACTTAACCCTGGGTCCTCAGTTACAGGGGACCTTGCCCCTATCTTTCGGCCTAGAACTGAGCCCCCCCCCACCCGCCCCCTTTGGATGAAGCTGCAGCAGCGGTAGCAGATGGTTCCAGAAAAGAAAGAAGAGGCGTAGGTGGGTCGGAACTCGGTCCGAAGTCTCTGTCTCCGTGGCTCCTTGCCAAGCCCAGGGACCAGCGCTCCCTTCGCGGTCCCTGCTCAGGATCCCCTGTCAGTCGGAAAACCTGAGGGCCCCAGGATGGAGCTGAGAATCTGCTTTGGCGTTCCCA
The DNA here is from genome assembly GCF_011800145.1 of Mirounga leonina. Classification (NCBI taxonomy): domain Eukaryota; kingdom Metazoa; phylum Chordata; class Mammalia; order Carnivora; family Phocidae; genus Mirounga; species Mirounga leonina. The sequence goes on along the minus strand of NW_023270447.1, from coordinate 1,304,833 downwards.
AGCTGCTTAGCCTGACATCACATTTCCTTCTGCTCTCCAGGTTGGTAGGTTACCGGGGCCAATGCGGCCCCGCCGGTCCACGTGAGGCGCTGTGCTTGGCCAGCAGGCTTCCTTGCAGTTGGGAGCCCGAGATCCCCAAGGGGGGCCTTTCTGTGTACCCCAGGCCTGTTCACAGTGGGAGCCACCCCCAAGGACGCAGCTGCTGTCCCCAGACTGACTGAACCCTTTCTGGAGTTGAATCTTCTGGGATTGGGATAGAAAGGGGCCCCTGGCCACTATCATAATCCACACATAATCTTACACTGGGAGAAACACCACCAAAGGGTTTCCACCCCTGCAGGCCTTGCTCACTCTTAGAGCTCCAGCACCCAGCAGTGGCGGCTATAGAAGGCAGTGAGTAAACAGTGGGTCTATGGTTGAAATAGTTTTTGGAGTCAAGTTTAAGCCCCAGTTTTGCCATCCTGAGAGCTCCTGGACTGGAATCCTCTTGGAAGTTAAGAGGATGGCCGTACTTCACACTCCAAGAGATGCAGGCTGATCTCCTGGTAAGAACCTTAGACTAAATGGTTAGCACCCCTAGCTTGCTGACAGCACAGTCTGACTTGCACAAATGCTTTCCTTTTACTGGCCTCAGCTTCCCTTGTATAGTTAAACCTATGTGAGCCTAACACTTATCTATTCCTTACGAAACTCTTAAGAAACTCTATTTTGACAATGATCTGTGATGCAGTCAGGACAAGAGGAATCCATCTCGGAGATGAAGACTATATTGTTAGCAAAGCCAGACTGCATTCTATCCACTTTAATTTCTAATTGAAGTATAGTTGACATATAATATGCTAGTTTCAGGTATATGACAATTATATACATTACGAAATCCATCTACTTTTAAAGTCAAGGAGATGGCAAGAAAAAAAAGTTGATGACCATAATCTCAGTGCAGTACTCCAAAGAGAGGTCCCAGACAAGTCAGAGGTGCTATTACTGTGTGGTTCCCACAGGATTTTGGAAGAAAATGGCTGTCAGACTCTTAAGTCCTTTCACGATGTTGGACCATTGCCGACTTGCCCTTGAGAAGGCCGACACTGCACCAGGGTGTGTGGGGCTCTCTTACCTTGCTTCTGAAGAGACAGCTCAGGCCGGGGCAGAAAAAAGGACTGCTGCTTCCATTTTTCCTTGTTCTTCTTCTTCTTCTTCTCCTCTTTTTTTATAAGGGTTTAAGTGGTGGAGGATAAAGCCTGTTGCCATAGTTATATAAACATGGGTAAATATTCCTAGGCTGAGGATGGGGGGCAGGGGACATGATTCATTTTTGTTAAAGAAGACTCAAATAGTTCAAACTCCTCTCTCCTGCACCCCGAAACTCAGCCTGGAGGGAGGATGAGATTATCTCATTTGAAAATGAAAGAGTATCTCAAAGGTCTGAGATAGGCTGTGAACATACTTTCTCAAAGCCATCCAGTGCTGGGGTGGAGCCCTCCAGAAAGGCAGCTCGGCATTTGCCCCCTGCTAGTGGGGATCGGTGTGTGGTGGGTACTTCTCCTGAGAGAGAGGGTGCAGCTCCTGGAAACCGGTGTCTTAAGGGTGTCAGACTCATGGGGTTTGCCCAGCCTAGTCAGGGAGGGTGGCCTCCTCTGTCCCATTGCCAAAGCCTGGAGGTCCTGGCAGCAATGACTGAGCTCACAGGGAGAGGCAGAACCAGTTGTGTCCCAACAGAGCTCACATCCTAAGCGAAACAATGGAAACACTGCTGTTCTCCTGGCTCCATATCCTGTGGCCCCCACCTGGAGGTCCCCACCCACTGCGTCCTAGCCAGCTCTGGAAGATGCATCCCTGGGTGAGGCAGTGCTCCTCTCCCCTAGCAGTAGAAGAGCCAAGGAGCTCATACCAATGTGAGGAAAGACATACGTGGCCACACACAGTCTGGGAACCTCATCATAACACCCCCCTCCCCAGAGTGGGGTCCGTATCACCACTGCCCTCCTGCCTCCATGCCCTGTGCCTGCCAACAGCCATTATCCCGATCCCCCTCTCCGCCACCCCCCACACACACCTCCAGAGCATCAACAGGAAAGGCTGACCCTGGAGATAAACACGTGCTGCTGGAATGTGCTCAGATAGCACTGGGGAACTGTTGCTCTCCAGGCAGAGGACCTTGCCTAGCAGGCAGGCCCCGAGGTGTTGAGCAGAGACTGCGCGTCTGATTGTGAACGTGTCAGGGTAGTGGGGAGGGGATCGGAGTGAGGCCTAGCTATTCTTGAAAGAATCTAACTCCTAGCTTTAGTCCTCTGTCCCACCTTAGACAGGGCACTGGGTCTCTGCCTCATGCAATCCCAATTCCAGGCGGGACAACAGAGGGACCAAGTGGCCTATATGTTGGGAGGTCTCTCGGTTCTAAAGGAAAGATTCACTTTGGATTTCAATTGAAAAATCTTTTGACTGGCTGAAGGAATCAAAGGGTATGAAAAAAAAAAAGAGCTCCTTACCTTTCATGTCTTCAAACATGGAGTTTCGTTCTCCCCACTTAAAGACAGAGCAACTGTCTTGGTGGAACAAAGTCTCCCCGTTCCTTCTTTCTACTACCTATTCTGCGGAAAGCAGGAGGGATGTGCCCTAGCATGGGATACCAGAGATGACTAGAGCCACTGAGGGGGCGAGCTCCTGTAGCTCCCCATCCATAAACCCCACCATCGATTTACACTTAGTGCCAACCTAGCACCACCCTCAACCTTAACTTCTCTACCAAGTCACCTGCCTGCAAGACCAGGCCATCAGTCCTGCAGGTGCTAAAATTTCTTCGAGGGGCACAGAAGGAAAGTGTTGGAGGAAGAAATAGCAGTAGAGTACATTGGGAAAACTCCAGGTATGAATGGGCTATCTCTCTTGAACAACTCAGAGGGAATCGACTAGTGCAAATTAGACTAGTCCAAATAATGAACCGTAATTTAGACCAGTCCAAATATGGGCGGCTACTGAGCCCTATTTTGGAATTATTTGCAAATGGATCTTGCACTTATGATGCCTAAGCAATGGTCTCGTTGCTACTCGGGAAGCAAATATTTCCATTTTGCAAACATTTACTGGAAAAGCAAGTATTTTTCAACTGCAAAGAACTCCTGAAGAATGTCAGGGCACGGCTAAGGGAAATGCTATGCAATTTGCGCAAACTACTGCTTGCAGACGCAAACTGCACGGAAAAGGAGAGGGACTCGTTCTCAGCACTCTCCTGGGGACAGGTCTGCCACCGCCAACTCGGAGGCCCAGCGCTGGCTTCCCTGTAACCTTCCCTCCTATGGCCTGTGACTCAGAGTGAGCGCTCATTTCATTACACGCTACTTACCATCCCTGCGGAGCGGGAGCTTCGGGGAGCTGTGAGCAAAAACCAGGAGGTGGCGGTCTGCCAGGGAGGGACTTGTTAGCAAGACAGAAAGAAGGCTACCTGCTTCTCCTCCTGAGGCCATGGGTCCGGGAGATAAAGAGGTCACGTCTCAGGGTTGGCTTACTGTGTATTTGCTTCCAGCAGGCTTCTGGTCTTCTGCAGGGGCCAGAGAACTGTGCTAGCCCTGATCAGATGTCAGCCCTGGAGTATGGCTGGGGACCCAGAGGGCAGCCAGGGCCGGGGTGACAGTTGGTGCTGGGAGGGCTTCTGCCAGGCCAGAGAGGTGGGACCCTCTCCCTGGGGCTCTGTGGGGGTGGGGCCAGGGCAGGAGTCTACACCTAAAGGAAGCTTCAAGTTCCAGAGTGGAATGGCAGTGAGACCAAGAGGCACTTGTCATCACTTCACAAATGAAGATGCATTTTTAAGAAGAGGCGCTGAACGTCCAAAGGGGTTTGGGTTTTACTGCTCCCCCCACCCCCTGCCCGCCTTTGGACAGGTTTTCTTTGCTGTGATTATTTCCCATGAATCATCACCCATAGGAAGTGACTGAAGCACTGGAGAGTGAATAATGAAGCCCCAAAATGGTCTTTTGTGTCTCTGCCTGGAGGGTTTTGGAACTAACTTGCATTTTCATCTTTCTGAGTTGGAATCATAGAATTTTGGAGCTGAGGAGGACCTTCTAGAGAGTCAGGGGATTGTGACCTCATGGAGAGACCAAATGTGTGGGTCTGAACCTCCGGTCTGTCACTAAAAATAGTGCTCGCTAACATTTACGGAAGACTTTCCCTGCATCAGGCGCTCATCCATTCTTCCCAAACCCTCAGAGGCAGGGGCTCCTGTTGCCTCATTCTGCAGATGAGGAAGGGAGATGAGCCAGAACTCCCCTCCGGTCACACAAAGGCTCTGGTTCTCGCTCCAGAACCCACACCCATTTGGTCACCCCACTGCCTCACCACGGGGCCTCAGACAAGTAATTCAACCTCTCTGTGTCTCACTTTTCGCCTCTGTGATCTTTAAAGTTTTAAAACTCTAACCAAAGTCTGTGTTTCCTGCCCAAGCCTATGACTTACAGGTCGGGAAAGTGCAGCCCAGAAATGCTAAGTGATTTGCCTTAGATCCCCCAGGTCGCGAATGGCAGAACCAACACAAGAGCCCGGACCCCGTGGTCTTTCCTCCCCGCCTCCCAGGCAAGATGACCTTCCCCTCCACTCACTTGGGCAGGTTTTTCTAGAGGAATCCCACTCGGTGCCTAAGAGGAGTTCAGATGGATTGGAGATGTTGGGTTTGGGTGTGGAGAGTGACAACACCAGAGATGAGTTTAGGAGGCTGGTGGTATTTGTCTAAGTGCCTTCGACCTACCAGTCCATCTGCCCTTTCCTATCTTTCTCGGGTCAAGAGTGGCGATCCGAATCATGGGGTAACCACAGAGAAAGAGCATGGTGATACATCATCTGGTGTGGCACATATGCGCCCTCCCATGGTGGGTGATGTTCACAGTGAAACCAAACATCCTCATCAAGCAAATGCTACCACCTTGTGCCCACTCTCACCCAGCGTCCTTCATGGTGGTTGAAAGTCTGCTCCTCTCTCCCCCTTCCTCCTGTCCCTGTTCCCCTATTGCGGGATTTGATCATGAACTGGTTGGTGTGTGATGAGTGTGCCCCTGGAGGAGGCAGGTCTGACCGTGCACTCTGGCAATCGGTGTGCACCCCCTTTGGAGTATCCTCATCCCGATGTCTTCCCTACGGAAACAGAGATCGGGGAGGGCTGGAGGTGTCCATGAACAAATCGATGGCGTGCACCCGAAGTGGGAACAAGGGCATCGTGGGTGAGGCAGCGCTCTGTTCACAATAACAGTGTGTATCCATGTGTTTGTGTGGGGGGGGGGGGGGCTCAGACACTCTGAAATGAGCTCTCACCCACTGGTGAGTGGAAAATTAGCTTTGGCAGGTGAGGAACTGGGTGACAGGTGAGGAAGCCAGCAGGGTATCGGTGTTTGCCTCCTACGATTGCTGTTGCTGGTGGGCTAACAATCTCTCGGGCTTACCCCCTCTCCTCTGAATTGTGATTAGGTGAAGTGGAAATGGCTCGGAAGAGCTTGGCAGTGTGGGAGGGTGACATGAGTATGACAGAATGGCCTCGTGACTTTTTGGAAGCTAGCTGTGTGCTTTGCAGGTGGGCTGCCCCAAGCCAATTGGGAATTGGCATTTTGCTGACGGCCCACAAAGCAAACTGTGTGGCTTACATTTCTCTGGTGGGTGGGAGAAGAAATAGCAGTCCGGGGACTAAAACCGGGGAAATTCTGCCATATGGCGTAATGTTGGAGGCGATGTGGGCCAGAAGCCACACAGGCAGGAGACCAGGGGTCTTGGACAGTCTCTGTTGCCCGTCTCTGCCCGACTCTGGTTGGCCCTGTAATCTCTCCGTGCCTCAGTTTCTCTAACTGTAAGGTGGGGCAGATAATCCCTCTGCTCCCTGCCTGTTGTAAAGGTTAGATGTGTAGAAGCCCTTTGAAATGTCACCAGCACAGTTCCAAATGTGAGGACCGGCTGCCGAGGGAGTTTGCAGAGCCTACAGGGAGGTAGGCGTCTGCCTCTGCGTCAGCCTCACCAGCCTGCGCTCAGACAGGTACTTAAGCATCGTACGTCCATAAATCTCATCTCCTATCTGTAGTCAGCAAATAAACAAAAGGGCAGGCCGCTGCTCCGCTACCATCTGATCTTCTTACCAACCTGGGCCCTGGGCCGCCTCCACCCCCGCCCGAGGCGATGATCCCTCTGCCCTCCCGCGTCTGCTCTCGGCCTGTCAGTTTAATTTAACAAGGTTGCGGGAGAGGTTGGATTTAATCAAACCAGTTGCTGTATCCCTTCTGCTCTGAGGTCCCTCAGTGTCACCACCGAGGCTCAGATTAGACAGTGACAATTACTTCTTCCCTGGCGCTTTCCTTCCCCTCCCTTTCTCTCCCTGAAGGGAACAAGGAGGCAGACCAGTCTCCTGGGGCCTAAGAATAGATGCAGGAGGATCAAAGGAGGGAAGCAGCCTGACCTGAGAAAGCCCCTCTCGGGCCTTCCATGCCTTGTTTAAGGCTGAGCGACAGCCCCAGGGATGGGGGCTAAGAGAATTCGAGCAGAGCTGCCTCAGGGAAGCCCAAGACTGCCTGAGGACAGAGCTGTGCCATCATCTGTGCTTATTGTCAGGAAACGGGGTGGAGGGTGTGCCAAGGCGGGGGGGGGGCGGAGTGGGGGGTAGGTAGCTGCCTGCTCTGCACAGACCACAGGCATTTACTCCCAGGGTCTCAGCCTGAATCCTGGGGGCTCCAGAGCTGGGAGACAACAACAACAAAAGGTGAGTCTCCGCCCGAGTTTCTGAGGCTCTGTTCTTGGCATGAAAGCAGCAGTGACAGGGGGCGCTGCCACCCGAACCAGGGGTTGGAGGGACGCGCGTGGAAACTGGTGTGGGGACAGCAGGGTAACTGTGGGGCGTGGCAGCGCGCGTTGTGTATCTGAGGGTCAGTGGCTGGAAAGCAAGGGACGGGTCTCTGGCGCAGAAACCTCAGGGTGCAGGGAGTTTAGAGTTCCAGAGCAAATCGCTCTTCTTGCCACTTGACTCTTTCCTTTCCCCTCTTTTCCAGGAAGTGGGTGCTCAGCACCTCTTGCTCTCCTGAGCAGCTCGCAGGAGAGAGACTAAGGCCTCTGGAAGGGGAGTCCTCACTGAGGGTGATGGGAATCTTGTTTCCGTTTGCTCATTTGTGTCACATTCTTCCATCGGGCTGGGCAACTGACAGGTGCCTCCCTCCCCGGGCCCCTTTCAGAGTCCCCCTCCCTGCCACTTGTCTCTCACGCACATATCCAGCAGACACCACCATCGGCAGGAGCTGAATATGATTAGCTGAAGCCCTTCCTGACAGCTCCAAAGAGAATCCCTCAAATGCATATTCTACTGAGTGCATCTCATTGCTGCTGACAGCCGCTTTATCAATTAAATTCCACATTCCCAGTCTTTGGAGACGCCATGAACCTCCCTACCTAATAAATCACAGGCCCCCAGTTATTGTTAAATGTCCCATCAGTCTCTAATAAACTCCCTGCCAACAGGGGCAGGTTATTTATTATGCTGCCTGGACAAGAATGAATGGGGCCCCGTTCTCACAAGGAGAAGAGCAAAGGTGACGCCCTCCTCCCTAAAGACTGAGGCCGTGGTAGTAAAAGGGGCAATTAATCAACGTGGGCCTTGGGCAGAGGGGACCCGGGTCTGGAGAGAGGGAGAAAGACCTGGGGTTCTTTCCCGAAAGCCTGCCAGGCAAATGCCCAGGGTGGTAGGTGGCTACACAGGGCTCAGGGGTTGGGCTTTGGCTGCTTCCCCACCTCCTAATTCCCGTCTGAAAAGGTACTGAACATAGGGTCACCCCCTAGGCCAGGGGCACATGTAAAAATAGTTATTCTCCGTGTTGGGAGGTAATCACATAGGATTGAACAGATCACGAAACAATAAATTCCGTCCAGATGGCCAGATATCGTGACTTGATAAACTTCATATAACTGAAGTTTATTGATGGCAGTAGTTCACTGAGCAGACGAATGGAAGAACGCAGGAGGAAAGGTCCCCCTTGTCTGGGAGAGAGAGCGAGGAAACGCATGCTGAGTCAGTTTGCTGGATAAGCCGCTCGCAGGTAAGCCCTGATACTCGGAAAGCACTGTGCCAACACCTAAAACACCCAAGAGCCATCGGGTGTGAGAAACAGTGTGTGATGTGGGCCTGCAGTTACCTGCCTCCAATTAGATCCCAAATTTAGACGATGCTCCACGGTCTGCAAGTTAAAACCCAAACCCCTCAGCTTTGTCATGAATCAAGCCCCATCCACATTTCCAACTGTATTTCTCTTGTTACATAACAGACACCCCCCCCCCCCGCTCTGCTGCCGCATTGGGAGAGCACAGCACACTCATTTGATCGCCCTTATGGTAGCAGACAAGGTCCTCCATAACGTGGGACCGATATATCTCTGCAGGCTCATTTCCTGGTACCTGCTGCCATACTTGCCTCTGTTCACACTAAAGCTCGTGTCTTCCCTAAACTATTATGGTTTCGCAGGCTTCCACGCCTTTGCACAAACTGTTCCCTTTGCCCAGAATATCTCTCTGACTTGTCTGCTTGGTGAGCTCTCCTTCCACCCCCACTGCCTGATGAACTCCTTATCTATCCTTCAGGATCGGCTCAGAAAATGAGCCCCCAGTGCTTCATGGGACTTGAGCTTTGCCTCCTGGTGCTGCCGTTTTGGCAGAAGTACTAGACTCAGGGATTAGGTAAGGAATGATCCATGCATGGAGTTTTCCCGATAGTTCGATGCACGCTTTGAGGCACTTTGATTTGGGGTGGAGATGAGGAGGGTATAGGGAAGAAAGCTATTGCTCTCTGAATACCAAAATCTGTTTTCCTTATTTTCTCAGAAGTTCTCACTCTCTCCCACATGACAGCCACACTTGAACTAAGGCCCTGGAAAAATGTCAGGATTGCATATGATTTTATACCACCTCGTGCCACTTGCATATTTCCTCCTTGATCGGGGCCACCTGTTTGCGTGTATGTTTCTCCTTGAGGGCAAAGTTCTGTTTATTTTGTCCCATTTCTGTATCTCCCTCACGGGGCTGATTCATATTACGTGTTCAGAAGATGATTGTCAAAAGAAAGAATAAAGAAATGTTTGCGGGTTGAATGCAACTAGTATTGCCTACCCTTTGTTGCTTTGAGGGTTAAATGAGAAGAAGTTGCTGTAAAAATGGTAGTGCTTTTCTTTTCTACATTTTCCCCATGGATCCTCACACTCAGGATGGGCCACCTTATGTCCATGTTTTTATTTCCACTGCTTTTCTCTCCTCCGGTACAGAAACCTCCACTTGGAAATGATCGTATGGGACCATTAATCCTCAGCATCCATCCCGAGTCTACGTTTTACTTGCTTTTCAGTGCATAGGAATCCTTCCCTTCTTTAGCTCCCAGGTACAGAAGGTGAGGAAAGGCTTTCCAAGGTAGACAGAATGCCATAAGAAAAGGCTGGGGTCCCAGTGTGATTTTACCCTGGGGGAGGCCGGGAGGCACACAAGAGTCCGACTCCTTACTGTGTATGTTACCCTCACAACTTACCCAGTTATTAAATGGTCTCTTACCTTTGGGTTTTATCTTTATGGCACTAAAAGTTACAGCCAACAACATTATTAACATTTTTCGCTACTGAGGAAAACATTTTATTGATTTGTGTTTTTAGCTGGAGCAATACAATTTATTCCTATCAACATTACTGCAATATTTGTGTCCGTGAGACATCATAAACAACAGACACAATCACAGAATGCCTATAAAACTGGAAATGTTCTTTTCTGGAAGAGTAATCCTTTTGTTTCTTTTGGCATGAGAGCTGGCTGCTTCATCAGTGACTGGTGTGAATTCTACAGAACTACTGCTATGTGCATGGAGACCCAGCAAAGACTTTTGAGCAAGAGTCAATGTTTGTTAAGTCCACCAAGGGCCTGTGCTGGGCTGGAGAGCACAGAATGATAAAATCCCATCCTTGAGATGCTCATAGTGAGGAACGGACACGCAAACAAGTAAATAGAACATGGTGAGAGTGAGACTGGAGTTATTATAGTGTGAAGTGGGGGTCTGGTGTGGGAAATAAAAAAGGCTGTTAAAAGGAACAGGACCTGAAGCTGGACCCAAACAACCTAAGATACACACTTAAGAAGGATTACTCCGGCACCTGTGGGTTGAGTGGCTGGGAGAGAGAAGAAACTCGGCAGGGGGACCATTCTGGACGTTGTTTCAACAGCTAGGATGATAAAGGGGCTTAAAATAGGATACATGCCAGGGGGACTGGATAGAGGAATGAATAAAATATGTAGAGGTCAAATTACCTGCCCTTAGGTAATTGTTAGAAAAGGAGAGGGATGGTAGATGGTGGGGTCTACAATAATTCTCAGGTGTGGGATGTGGGGGTTAGGTGGGTGAGAGGCGGGGGTACTATGGGGAAGCCTGGAAATTCAGTGCCCAATCCCAACAGGCCCCCCTCTTTCACATGGGCAGTTGACATTTTCTCAATGTTTTCTAAATTTCTAAGCAAAATACATCTTTGGGACCTCTTTCCAATGGGATTACCTTGCCAAAGCGCCCCCCCCCATCATTTGGAATCTGGGTACGTGCAAATGTGTGAAAATAGGGGGAGAGATAATGATCAGAATGATGATATAAGGACAAAAGAAAAAGTTGGGAGTTGGACGTAGAATATCTTTGGGTTTTAAATTGTGAATAAGATTAGGGTCCAGAAATATTTAAATTTGGAATTATGACTAAGACTTGGTCATAGGAGCTTGTTTATTCAATATTAAGCACTTACTATGTTTCAGATCTGCTTTTTTCCCATTAGGAATACAGGAGAGAACTAGACAGGTCCCTGTCCTCACAGAGGGGGGGAGACAGACAATAAACACAATCTCAGGTAGTGGTAAGTACCATGAAGAAAAATAAAGCAGAACAAGGGAACAGAGTGGTGGGAAAGGTAGGGGAGCTCAGGGGATGGGGAAACTAGGTTAGATGATAATAATAGGTCGGGGTGAAATAGGTGATGGGGGTTAAAGAGTAAGCTTCTCATGATGAGCACTGAGTAATGTATAGAATGATTGAATCGCTATATCTTACACCTGAAGCTAATATAACACAGTTAACGCTACTGGAATTAAAATACATCGACACGGGGGCGCCTGGGTGGCTCAGTTGGTTAAGCGACTGCCTTCGGCTCAGGTCATGATCCTGGAGTCCCAGGATCGAGTCCCACGTCGGGCTCCCTGCTCAGCAGGGTGTCTGCCTCTCTCATTCTCTCTCTCTCAAATAAATAAATAAAATCTTAAAAAAAAATAAAAAAAATAAAATACATCGACATGGTTGGAACTGGAGGGTATTATGCTGAGCGAGATAAGTCAATCAGAGAAATTATATGGTTTCACTCATGTGTGGAATATAAGAAATGGTGCTGAGGATAGTATGGGAAGGGATGGAAAACTAAATGGGAAGCCATCAGAGAGGGAGACAAACCATGAGAGATTCTTAACTATAGGAAACAAACTGAGGGCCGCTGCTGGGGCGCCTGGGTGGCTCAGTAGTTAGGCGTCTGCCTTCGGCTGGGGTCGTCGTCCCCAGGTCCTGGGATCGAGCCCCACATCGGACTCCCTGCTCGGCAAGGAGCCTGCTTCTCCCTCTGATCCTCCATCTCATGCTCTCTCTCTCTCTGTCTCATTCTCTCTCTCAAATAAATAAATAAAATCTTTAAAAAAAAAAAAAAAAAGGAGGGCAGGTGATGTGATGAGCAACTGATGAATTACTTACCTCTGTATCTGAAACTAATGATGTACCATATATTGGCTAATTCAATTTAAATTAAAAAAACTTATTAAAAAATAATAGGTCAGGAACGACCTCTTTGGAAAGGCGATATTTGAGCAGAGACCTTAAAGGAAGGGAAAGTGGCAAAGACTGTCAGTTGCCACCCGTGAGATGGTGGTGCATAGCGCCAGGGACAGGAGCAGATTTGGGATGTCTATCAGACTTGAGTGGCGTTGCTGAGAAGGCAGATGGATGTACAAATCTAAGTTCAGGAGGTGTGAGGCCGAGCTAGGGCTTTGGGAGGTGTCAGTCGGGGCCTGGCTGCAATTCAGTGGACCGCATGGGCGCTCAGCGCGCCAGCTACAGCGCTGGGGCTGGGGACAGAGAGGAGTGAAGCGGCACCGAGACGGACACGGACCGCACTACGGGGAAGTCCTGCCCGGCCGTGCTCGGAGCTCCGGGCGGGCGGGGACAGGCCCGGCCGCAGGCGCCCGCCGCCCGCGGCCCGGAGGCGGGGAGCGTGACGCCCCGCGCGCATCACAAAGCCCGCGTTGTGAGCGTGGCGGGGCGGGGCGCGGGGCTGGGCGGGCCGCCCACGGAGGCCCGGGAGGCGGGGCGGCGCCCCCACCCTGAGCGCGCGGCGCCCTCTGCAGGCCGCCCGCGGCCGCACGCCGGTAGCCTCCGCCTTCCTCTCCTCCCTCTTCCCGCCTTCCTCGGGCCTCATTTTTTGTCGTTATCGCTGTTTCCGAGACTTCCCAAGCCTCCGACTTCCGTCCCCTCGCCCCTCTCTCAAGCCAAGGATGTCAGTGTCTTGCCGGGAGGACTGCCAATAAAGTTTTTCCTCTTCTCGCTCCCAGGCTCCCTCCCTCGCCTCAAGTACCGCGAGATCGGGCGGCGCGGCGACGATGGCGGCGGCGTTTGAAGCCCCCGCGGCCTTAGCGACGGTGGAGGCCGCTGTGCCGGCGGAGCGTGTGGCCGCTCAGCTCGCGGCCTCGGAGCCAGTCCCCGGGCCGGTGCGGAGCCTGCGGACGGCTCACGACGTCAGCGGGCCGCGGACCCGCACCGGGGACGTGCTGCTGGCGGAGCCGGCCGACTTCGAGTCGCTGCTGCTGTCGCGGCCCGTGCTGGAGGGGCTGCGGGCGGCCGGCTTCGAGCGGCCCTCGCCGGTGCAGCTCAAGGCCATCCCGCTGGGGCGCTGCGGGCTCGGTGAGGGCGGGGCCGCGCTCGGGCCGGGGGGGTCCGGGAGGAGCCCCAGGGCGGCCGCCGCTGCCGGCCTCGGCCTGCGGCCGGGCGCTGTGCGCCTTCGAGCCTCAGTTTCCCTTCTTGTAGAACAGAGACGCGGTGTTCAGTTGGAAGATGGTTACGGCCCTTGGTACAGTGGCAGGGGACTCTCAATTCGAGAAGACGAAGTAGAGGTTCAGGGAAGAGGCATGTGTCCGGATGTGGCCTCATGCTTTTCTGAGTTAACTACAAACGAATGCGCCAATTCGGTGATCTCTGGAGAACCTTCTGGTTCTGTGACTTCGTGTTGGTGTTTAAGCTTCTTTAGTCAGTACCGGCTAGTGATGCATGTACCTTTTTCTCCTCAGATTTAATTGTTCAAGCCAAATCTGGCACTGGGAAAACCTGTGTGTTCTCTACCATTGCTTTGGACTCTCTTGTTCTTGAAAACCTAAGTACCCAGGTGAGTGTAGCTCAGAGGACCCAAAGGAGGGTATGTGGATTTTATCACAGGTTGGATGCAACACCAGTAGCTTCTGAGATGAATTTGATGATGACTGAGTTAAGCCATATGAAAAGTACAGAAACAAAGTAGACATTAAAGCTGTTGCGTGGCTGTGGTGTGGGTGGTAACCAAGGATCCCTCATCAGTGTTAGAGGTTTGGAAATTTCTGTTACTGCATCTTAAATAGATTAAGTCTGCCGTGTGTGTCAATTTTTTCATTACCTGAAAATACAGATAGGTTTTCTTTACTCTTTTACTTGCTGACCCGAATGTGGTAGGATTTAGTATTTGGCCTGATTGATGATAACGTGGTGCTCTGGCTGTCGCTGGCTCAGTGAGTGTGTTCTATTGAGCTCCCATCTTCTAGGTTCTCTTGGAGTAGGTCTAAAGATGGCCTTACCCAGATTAATAAGCGATTGAGGTTTGGGGATCGTCTCTTCGACAAAGTTTGGCTGAGCCCATGTTATGTATAAACAGTATGCCAGTACATCCATATTCAGAGCTTTTTGAGTCTTATAACCACCAAATTCTGGGTTTTGCACATAGGAAATCCTTCTGCTTCCCAAAGACTTCAGCTAGTCTACTTGTGAATTTGAGATGTAGTCGAGATTTTGGCTTCTGACAATTTGGCAGTAGGTGAAATGCCAAAACGCTGAATAAGTTCCATAAACCAAATTTGAATTTTTAAACTTCAGATCTTTGTGTTCTCAAAGTAATACATATTCATTTTTGAAAAATTGGAAAATTCAGAAAAGTAAACAAGTACCAGGAAACAGCACATAATTTTACCTACCCAGAAAGAAACTGCTGTTAACTGTTTTGGCATATTTTCCTCTAGCTTTTTTTTTTTTTTTTTTTAAGGAGTTTTTTTCTTCTCATAGCTGAGAACATGTAGTTTCACCTTGTCCTCCAGTTGTTATATTGCAGAGTTCTCACCGTGAGTCTCAAGGCTCCTTTTTCATGGGCCTAGATATCTGACCCTGATTTGGTCCAGTGGGCTTCCCTGCTATTCCTCAAGCACACTAAGAACATTATTGTTGTAAGGCCTCTACATTTGCTGTGTTCTCTTCTCGAAAACAGTTCCCCAGGTGTCACACAGCTAGCTCTACTCTGTGGTATACATTTAGGTCTCTGCTCAGATGTTACGCCCTTACGCCCTACGGCCTTCCTAGATTGCCCCATTTAAAATAACTCCTTCCCTTCCTTGTCACTGCTCTCTTTTCCCTGTTTGATTTTTCTTTATGGCACTTTTCATTGTATGTCATGATTTATGTATGTTTGTTTATTGTGTATGTTCTTATACAGAATGAAAGTGCCATGAGAGCAAGGACTGTGTATTGTTTTTTTTTCTTTTTTTAAGATTTTATTTATTTATTTGAGAGACAGAGACAGGGCATGAGCTGTGGGGAGGAGGCAGAGGGAGAGGGAGAAGCAGATTCCCCGCTGAGCTGGGAGCCCCATGTGGGGCTCGATCCCAGGATCCTGAGATCATGACCTGAGCCGAAGGCAGACACTTAACCAACTGAGCCACCGAGGCGCCCCTGGACTGTGTATTGTTGACTCTACAGCAACTTACATGTTGCCTAGTACATATAGTAGGTTCTTGTTTAATAGCATTTGTTGAATGAATACATAAGTGAATGAGTGGAGTAGCTTCCCTTGTCTATAAAAACTCATCATTTAAAATGGTTGTTTAAATGAAAAATAGCTCACTGTAGTATGAGTGTGCCAATCACATGTATCATTTCCACTGACTTGTTAAAGGCATATATATTTTATGCTTTTTTAGATTTTGATCTTGGCTCCTACAAGAGAAATTGCTGTACAAATACATTCTGTTATTACAGCTATTGGAATAAAAATGGAAGGCTTAGAGTGTCATGTCTTTATTGGAGGGACTCCATTATCACAAGACAAAACCAGACTTAAAAAGTGTCATATTGCTGTTGGCTCTCCTGGTAAGATATCACTCTGTTTATAACTGGGGCTTTTAAGGAACTGAACATTTTTCATATAAGTAATATAATTAAGTTAAGAATATGGGAATCTTTAGTAACTATGATAATTATTTTGAGGATTATAAATGAAGAGGCTTAGACTAGTGAGGTATAGACACGTGACTGGATTACCAAGAGGACTTGTGAAATCTCCATAAGGATGTTTAAGCACATGTATGGAATTGGCTTCTGAGAAGAGGAGGAATGAGATGATTTTCAGGAAGCCTTTCTAAGCCATAGATTGGGATTATTCTTTGCTTCTCTATTAATCATTCAGTCGTGAATCACTCAAATCAGAATTTAGTATTCAGGGCCTTAGCATTCAGTCTTTTTTGATGAGAACAGTGTTATGATCCATACTTATTGGTGGTGAAATGTGAGGGAAAAATAATGGATTTAGGCAAGATCAGAACTCAGTTTCTGATTTGTGGTTCAGTGTATAAATGCATAATAATGAGGGTCAGGTCAAGAAGGTCAGCAGTATGAACGGTGAGTAAGTAGGCTAACATTGACTGAGATGTGCACACATTCAGTGTATCTTAAATATTTTCAATATGCTTTTTTCTGGAATTTAGGCAGAATTAAACAACTGATAGAACTTGACTACTTGAACCCAGGCAGTATACGTCTCTTTATTCTTGATGAAGCTGATAAGCTTTTAGAAGAAGGCAGCTTCCAGGAGCAAATAAAGTAAGAGAAATAACTTGCTTGACTATTAAAATGGTGTCCTAAAGTGTCTATTTTTAGCTTTTCCAGGTGCTAATTACTGGGATTGGTTTCCGTGGTATGTATTTCTCTTCTGTTTTGCAGCTGGATTTATTCTTCCTTGCCTGCCAGTAAACAGATGTTGGCAGTGTCAGCTACCTACCCTGAATTTTTGGCTAATGCTTTGGCAAAGTACATGAGAGATCCCACTTTTGTAAGACTAAATTCCAGTGATCCGAGTCTCATAGGTGAGTATAGATATTGGATACTTACATTCCTGGTTTGTGATATTCTGGAGCTTTCCCTTGCCTAGTTGGCTGTTGTTTTCATATTTGCTGTAGCAAATATGTTTGTTTTAACAGAAGACTTTTGACTTCTTTCTAGGTTTGAAGCAATATTACAAAATTGTCAATTCATACCCTTTGGCCCATAAGATTTTTGAGGAAAAGGCTCAGCATTTACAGGAACTATTCAGCAGAATCCCGTTTAATCAAGCCTTAGTCTTTTCTAATTTGCACAGCAGGTAATGTACCTTAAGAGGTCACCTGGAGAACTTGTGAAATAAAAGGTGTAGGGCCATATTTATAAAATTGTAACCCTCTATGTTATTTTTCATAGAGCACAACATTTGGCAGATATCCTTTCTTCTAAAGGCTTTCCTGCTGAGTGCATTTCAGGTAAGTTCATCTCTTACTTTACTCTTTGTTTAGTGTTCTGACTTGAAGCCTGTCCAAAGTCAGGAGGAAGAAATACTACTTCGTGAGTTGTCTTGAGTGTGAGGTTACACTGAGTCTCCAGAGTAAAGGAGATTTCAGGTGAATATTTCATTGGGATTTGATATATCGATATCCTTGTTGTTTAAGAAGTAACTTGGTATATAATATGAAATTAGGAAATTGGAATGGATTGTCCATAAAGAACTTAATAATTTTATAAAGTTTGTCTTTGTCATCTTCAGAGAAAAATATTTTGCTTCTTTCCGTAATCATTGTAAAAATGCTAAGAATTGCTACTGAATTAACTGCTTTAAGGTCTTGTGGAAGGCAAAGATGATTCTTCTTTTTAAGATTTTATTTTTAAGTAATCTCTATATCCAGTATAGGGCTCGAACTCACAACCCTGAGATCAAGAGTTGCATGCTGTACCCACAGAGCCAGCCGGGTGCCCCAAGATGATTCATTTTTGACACATAGCTAAATTATTGCTGCTGATCTAATAGGAATGAAAGATTTAAAGGAATTTTTGATCAGTGAGCTCCTTTTTAGAATTTTCATTGATAGCTTAGTTTTTAACCTGTTAGCCTAAGCTTGTCTAGTCTTTATATATCATGAGATACTGGGGAGACTTTATTAATGGACAATATTTTGACCATAGATCACACTTCAAAACAAAATTTATAAACAGCTAATTATAGCAATTTTATTTTCCTAAGAATTACTCTACTTCATGTGTAACTTTGCAGATACAGTGTTATAGCTGCAGGCATAACCTAGTCACCATTTAAAATTAATTTTTGAATTTCAAGTTGACTGCCTAACCAGATGTTTTTTTTTTTTAAGAGTTTTTAAATTTATTTTTTGACAGCGAGAGAGGGAACACAAGCAGGGGGAGCGGGGGAGGGAGAAGCAGGCTTCCCTACAAGCAGGGAGCCCGATGCGGGGCTCCATCCCAGGACCCTGAGATCATGATCTGAGCCCAAGGCAGACGCTTAACCGACTGAGCCACCCAGGCGTCCCCTAACCAGATTTTAAAAGATTCTGACTTTAGGTCTTAACCTAGATTTGCACGTAAGGAGAGAATTAACTTTGTTTGGTAGTTATGATTTCTGCTTTTTGTGGACTTGATAAATATGTATTAGCTTGTTTTTATATGACTTTCTTTTTGGGTGTTTTTAGGCAACATGAATCAGAATCAGCGTCTTGATGCTATGGCCAAACTGAAGCAGTTTCATTGCAGAGTCCTCATTTCCACAGATTTGGTAAATTGCCTGTTCAGTTTGGGTGACTAATCCATCCTGACTTGGGCTCTATTATCAGATGCACAGGTTTCATTTATTATTTTATATGGGTGTATCTGATAAGAATATCAGAAGGGAATTGTCTTTCCAGTGCTGGGGAATTTGCTTTCTTCAAAGTCTTTTATATTTTCATGTTTATTCTTGAAACTAGTCATTAGAAATGAATTTCCTTTTCCTTTGCTCCTAAATATCCTCCTGGTCTTAACTTGGCTCTTGGTTATATTAGAGTAAGCGGGTGTACGTTGGTGCCCATGTAGCAGTTAACGCAAACACTTCTTCTCTTCTTTAATTTAAGACTTCCCGTGGGATTGATGCTGAGAAGGTGAACCTGGTTGTAAATTTGGATGTACCATTGGATTGGGAGACATATATGCATCGGATTGGCAGAGCTGGCCGTTTTGGTAAAAAAAAAAAAAAAAAAAGAAAAAAGTTTGGCTGCTTTCTTTCGGAGGAAGAATTACAAATATGACAGGTGGAGTGACACGTATGTGAAATTGATCTACATAACATTCCCTCTGTGCTTTAGGTACTTTGGGGTTGACAGTGACCTACTGTTGTCGGGGAGAAGAAGAAAACGTGATGATGAAAATTGCCCAGAAATGTAACATCAACCTTCTTCCTTTACCAGGTACATTTTGTCTATTTCATTTTGCCATCAGAAGAATAATCGTATTGGTGATAGGCCTCATAAAAATAATAGCTGACACGGAGTACTTAGGATGTGTTGGGTCCCGTTCAGTATGTTAATTCCTTTAACTCTTGCCACAATCCTGTGAAGTGCGTGCTATTATAATCGACTTTTTGTGAATGAGGATATTGAGGCATTGAGAAGTTAAGTAATTTGCCTAAGTTCTTATAGCTCATAAGCAGCAGGGAGAAGATTGTAAGGTAATTCCTGGCACATGAAAAATGTTTTACTACTGTATTAGCTCTATATTTTAGTTTGTAGCCTTGCAATTTCATTTTATTCTTTTATATAACGGGGCATATATTTTATTACTTTTGTCACTTTAAAGGTAATTCTTGCCATATTCTCCTTTGTCACCATGAGGAAGGAGTAGTATCTTTAATTTGAATGCTATTTTGAAAATTTTGGAGTGTTTTCTTTCTTTTCTTTTCTTTTTTTTTGAGTTTATTTATCTACTTACTAAGTAATCTCCACACCAACATAGGGCTCAAACTCATGACCCCGAGATCGAGTTGAATGCTCTTCCAACTGAGTCATCCAGGAACCCCTGCTACAATGTTCTCTTTTGATTTTAGTGACTCATTTGTCAGGCTGATTTTTTTAAGTGCCACCTGGGAAATTGCATGTCCAAGACTATTGATGATCTCTTGAAAATTTAAAAAAAACTGTCATGTAGAAATGTGGTTTATTTGCTACATTTGTTAATGTATGCAGTGTTAGTGTGTGTGTGTATGTATACACGTGTATATGTAGATACGTGTGTATATATATACACAGATACATACTTATATAACATATACGTGATCTTCTAGAATATGGGATATGTAGTTATTGAATAAATACAGCGTGGAATATTTTATTTATATATAACTTCTTTAGTGATTTTTATAAAGCTAGACTAAGCACATGTCTGGGAATTAGTTCTGGCTTTATAATAACTCATTTTTTAATCTTTTCACAAATTTCTTTAATTGCTCTAAGCTTGTGTTCTGATTTAGAAAATATTTGTTTTTAGAAACGGTCTGTAGGTTCTTTGTCAGTTTTAAGACACTACAGTATGTTAATTCTATGTGTAAGTCTATTGGTAACCTGTCAAATGATTATAATGTGGAAAAAATAAATTGAAAATTGGTATAAGAGGGTTAAGACTTTGCGTAGGATTCAGTATCATAGCATTTAGTGATAAAAAGAAAATTTGCCTTTGGATATTGGAAAATGACTTATTTGGATCTTTATGTAATGTTAACAGAGCCCTGAAATCATGAGAAAGTGTATTTGTGGTGTTAGACTTATATTGGACTAGGAACTTGTAGGCTGCTCAGATTAAGTACCTGGGGCAGGAGTGGGAGAGAAATTGGCCTGTTTTATAGGTGTTGGCAAGCAAAGGATATCACCTTAGTAGGAATCAAAGTTCTAGTCAGAGGGTCTATTCAGCCAGAGATCAAGAGCCCCAGCTGAAGAGTCCTGATCCGAGGGATTAGGTAGTGGGTACATATACATGAGCACCAGTAGCAACAATAAACAGGCAAGACCTGTGTAAATCATGGGCTCTGTATGTTTTGTGTGCCTAAGATGAAAACTGATCACACTTTGGGAAGGTCAGAGTGTGCAGGTGGGAGCGAATTGTCCCACCTGGATGGAATAGGAAATTTAGAGAGCTGGAGCCAGCAAATTTTTTAAAACTTACAAGTGCTGTTGAGACCATAGATCTTTTTTATAGTCATCTAACTTTTTCCCCTGTAGAGGTTTTTCTCCACTGTTGGAGGCAGTGATTTCTCCCTGTTGGGAGTATAGAGGGACAGATTTACTTGGGTGCAGAGTTGCAATTGTAATATTTCCCAGCTGATAAGCTTTGGGGGGAGCACAATCCGTTTTCTAATATCTTGTTTTGCTGTTGGCATTAGTGAGATCAAGGGGAGGAGTTGGGGAGAGTGAGGAAGGAAGAGATGGGAGAATTGCTGAAGCCTTGGACCTTACTCCTAGTGTAAGCTCTTTTTGAGTGGGAGGTATGGGGGGTAGATATTGCTTGTGGATATGGGATGGGTCTTGCATATTTGGGGGCATATTTCTTTACTGCAAGGATTGTTTAGATCTTTAAAGATACTAATATAATGTAATCCTTAAGCTTCTTGGTATATTATTAGTATATTTTATTTCTTAACCTTATTTGACCGTGGAAAGCTTTATGAAGTCATTCAAAAATTGCTGATCTAGAGCAGCTCACACTTTTAATATTCTTCTGTTCCTTTTATGTAGATCCCATTCCTCCTGGTCTAATGGAAGAGTGTTTGGATTGGGACGTGGAGGTTAAAGCTGCTATGCATACGTATGGCTTAGCAAATATACCTACCCAGCCCTTAAAAAAGCAGATCCAAAAAATGGAGAGAACCTTTCAAACTCAGAAAGGTCATGGTAACCACGTGGCTTCATCTAAAAATACTTCTGTATCTTCACTATTAGTCAAATCAAAAAATAATCCTAAACAGAAGCTTCCTGTGAAAAGCCACTCAGAGTGTGGAGTCATAGAAAAAGCAATGTCACCAAAAGAAGTGGGCTGTGGCATACAATTGGAAGAGCAAATGAAGAATCCTGTTGAGATCTCTGTTGAAAACTCTACCAGTCAGCACCAGGTCAAAGAAGCTTTACCTGTGTCACTGCCCAAAATTCCTTGTCTGTCTTCCTTTAAAATCCACCTGCCATACTCTTTGACTTTTACAGAATTGGTGGAGGATTATGAACACTATATTAAAGAGGGGTTAGAGAAGCCTGTGGAAATCATCAGGCATTACACAGGTCCTGGGGATCAGACTGTGAATCCTCAAAATGGTTTTGTAAGAAACAGAATTCCCGAGGAGAGAGTGCCGATATTGGCAAGTAGTAGTCAGTCTGGAGACTCAGAGAGTGACAGTGATTCTTACAGCTCGAGGACTTCTTCCCAGAGCAAAGGAAATAAGTCCTACTTGGAAGGCTCTTCAGATAGTCAGCTGAAAGACTTGGAATCCACTCCTGTGGTTGGCCCTATCTCTTTGGAACAACCTCTGAATGGAGACGACACCCCTCATCCAGCAGAGTATCAAGAATCACCTGGAATCCAGACAAAGGCCAGGCATAAAGAGGGGGCTAACCAGAGAGCTAAGCAGAGCCGGAGAAACCCTCCCAGGCGGTCTTCCTATCGAGCGCAGGCAGAACCTCAGGAAGATGGTTGGTATGACTGCCACAGGGAAACACATCCAAGTTTTTCTGATGCCTATCAGGATTATGAGGAATACTGGAGGGCTTACTACAGGGCATGGCAGGAGTACTACGCTGTTGCCTCTCAGTCGTATTATTGGAATGCTCAGAGGCATCCAAGCTGGATGGCGGCTTATTACATGAATACCATTTATCTCCAAGAAATGATGCGAGGCAACCAGTGATTGTAGGCGGTACCTCACCCCATCCAGAAACACCAATGAGCGATACCTTTGGATAGCCAACCTCCTTGGCCTGTATAGTAGAGTGGCATTTTTGAGGAATTTGAAACGTCTTGAGGCTTCCCGCTGGGACACATCTATTTTTCAGATTGTTTTGACGTACCTGATCAGGTACATTATCTTTTTTTTTTGTTTTTAAGAAACTTCACGGATCAGATTCTTGAAGGAAAATTTTGGGGACACAGAGCTAAAAGTCCTAGGATGCCATTTTCTGTAAGCCATTTGGAAAAGAAACATTTAAAAAGACTTATACCACTGCTTACTTTAAAAAAATAAAAACAGTTGAGATTTAAAAAATAATGTTAGTTTATGCTGTGGAGTTCTTGACAAAAGGCTTGGACTGTATTTCCATAGAGGTGTGTTCTTGTAGAAATCTGTAGCATGGTAGATCAGAAAATCCCCTCGCCTTTTATATTTAGGCAGGAAGGAATAAAATATTGCTTCAGACTTTTCCAAAGGTACTTGCCTTCATGCTCTTTGCTTCCAGTAAAAATATTTGTTACCAGTAAAAATGCAAACTTAGTCAAATGTTTATTGACATGTTTATTGTTCATCTTTTGAATGTCTTTTGTTTTTAAGATTGAAAAGCTGTCTATGTTTTTACTGTGCATTAAATAGCTGAGGATCATCAGTGGCTGTCTTATTTTTGTTTCTCAAGAAAAGGAGTAACTCTTACTCTTTGTTGGTTCTTGGATCCTCTTAGGGGTCTGATGAAAGCTATAGATTTGTAGAGTTTCCATTCTGTAAACAGGAACTGTGTATGTAATTCCAAGAGGTTCACAGACCTTCTGAAGCCCATGTATGGAACCCAGATTAAGAATTGCACTACTCTGCTGGGAGGCGAAGGGAAAGGTCTAGGTCTTTAAGTATTTTTTGGAAGCTGGAACTCAGTTCTGTTCAGACTCTTCCCACAGTGTGTCCTGATCTTATGTCTTCTAGAAATTTCCCCCCAGTTTTTACTTTTAATGTTTTTAATGTAAATTTTCTCCCAGTTTCTGCTTTTAATGACACCTAGTAGGGAGCATCTCATTTTTCTGAGATGGTGCATCTATAAATTACAATTTAGAAAAAATGTAATTGGAAGTTACAGCAATGCCCCCTTACCCGAGATTTTGCTTTCTGCGGTTTCAATTACCTCCAGTCAACTGTGGTCCAGAAGCAGATGATCCTTCTGACATACTGTCAGGCTGGTAATAGCCTAATGCTATGTCACAGTGCCTACATCATTCACCATCACGTGGGCATTCTATCAGCTCACATCATCACAAGAAGAAAGGTGAGTACGGTACAATAAGATTTTCAGAGACCATAGTTACATAACCTATAGTTTGTTGTGATTGTTCTATTAATCTCTTACTGTGCCTCGTTTATCAACTAAACTTAATTATAGGTATAGGAAAGAACAGGTATATATAGGATTCGGTACTGTCTAGTTTCAGGCATCCACTGGGGACTTGGAACATATTCTTTGTGGATAAGGGGGGGACAACTGTACACATTCTTTCTTTTCTGTGGCAATCCTTTTATGATTATGCATTTGGGTCCCAAACCTTTTTGTGAACTGGATTTGTGGTGAGAGGACCTGTTACAAATAGAAATGTATTTACATTTTAAAGGGAAAGCTCTTCTTTCCTGTGTACATACTTATCTAGGCAGTGCAAACATTTACCCCCAGGACTGTCCGCAAACATCCACAGCCATTGTCATTTACTGTCCAACACTCACATACCACCACCCTAAACTCCTGTTTAACTTGGATTCCTGTCATCTGGTTTGGGCAATGGTACACTTTACTTACACGTATCTGTACTGTATATGTATTGCCAAAGTCAAATGAATTAAATTAACACTGTAAATAGCAAATCCATAATTAGGTCCACCATGTCATTAAGAGGTAGAGACTTTAATTACACACGTTTCAATAAGATCCTGTCATTGCTGTATAATTGAACTTACTTCTTTTCTTCTACCCTCTCCCCCACAATACAGCCAAGTTCACAGTCTCATTGCTAGGGGATTTTAATTAGGATACTGCTGCATCTTAATTAGAGATGAGGTTACCTATTAGTCTTGAAATTAATTGGATTCTTTCTTTAGGTTTGTTGTATTTTGTGTGTGTTTGTTTTTTAATACAAAAATAAGCTGGAGGTGAGAATACATATAGGAAAATAATGATTGCTTCACTTTCCATAAGCATTTGCTTGGAAAATTTCAGCCGTTACCATCCCAAAGAAGGGATGCAGTAATAATGGCGGCTGTGGAAGGAACTGCTGCTATTTGTCCATGATTATATGGAAGACTTTTTTGTTTAGAATTGGCAGTCAAGGTGCATGCTTCCGTCCTCTGTTAGGGACCACAGATAGGTTTTAGGTAAATTTGCTTGTGAATGCTTTGTGGTTTAGTCGAAAGAGCATTCGTCCTGGTGGAGACTCTGCCGCTGCCTCCTTTATCTTGCACCTGTCATACCACCTCTTAGGGTCTAGTTTTCTCATCAATTAAATGAGACTAGATTTTTAGGCTCCCAGTTTCTAAGACTTAATTAATATATGACTAATAAGAGAAAATAGTTTCTAGTTAGGGAAAAGAATAATCATTTCATGAATATACAGAGCCTTTATAAATTCAGGTGATTTGGATGAAGGCCAGTGAATTGGGTTAAGGTCTGAATTTTAGAGTGCTAAACAATACTGACCACAACTTTTCAAGTTAAACTTAAATTAGGCTAGCAGTATTAACATGTAGAGAAATCTTTAGGAAACCTGCAGCTGTGGATAATTCTGACTTGGAAGACATTATTATTTTGGGTAATAAAGTAACATTTTCTAAATTAGCTTAAGTATTACAGTAATACTTAACCTTTTAAAAACGTCTAAATACTAAGCCCCGGAATACTAAAAATTGAACAGGAATTATACTACGTGAAGATCAAATTGTATGAGACAAGAGAGTAGTATGAAGTTCTAGGTTTTTTTCCCCTTCTAAAAGTAAGTCTGTTAACCATTAAAAATAAGGATAGGGGCGCCTGGGTGGCTCAGTCGTTAGGCGTCTGCCTTCAGCTCATATCATGATCCCAGGGTCCTGGGATCGAGCCCCGCATCGGGCTCCCTGCTGGGCGGGAAGCCTGCTTCTCCCTCTCCCACTCCCCCTGCTTGTGTTCCCTTTCTCTCTGTGTCTCTGTCAAATAAATAAAATTTTTAAAAAAATATATATATATTTTTTAAGATTTTATTTATTTGCGAGAGAGAGAACGAGAGACAGAGCATGAGAGGGAGGAGGGTCAGAGGGAGAAGCAGACTCCCTACTGAGCAGGGAGCCTGATGTGGGACTCGATCCCGGGACTCCAGAATCATGACCTGAGCCGCAGGCAGTCGCTTAACCAGCTGAGCCACCTAGGCGCCCAAATAAATAAAATCTTAAAAAAAATTTATGAGGATATTTTTGGTAGTCGTAGCTGACCATTGGAACTGGATCAGTCACCAGGTGTTACTCTCTTGTTTTGGCAGAATATGGATTTGTGCCTCTGTGAGCAAGCACGTATGTCCCAGTTAACACTGAGTGCTTTTCAGTGAAAACAAACCTGCATTGCTCAGTGCACATCTGCTTTTCAGTTCCTGGGCTCCAGATTATGTGAGGTATGGATCCGTAGTGACACCTAGTGGGTGATAAGGATATGAGCACCTGAATTTCATAGCCAGCTTCTAAGGCCTTTGAGCACCGTGGATTGGCCTTGATGTTCCACTTCTGTTACGGTTTTCATTGATTGGGATGTGGTTGTGGGGAAATTAAAAGGATTCCCATTGTTGTTGGGAATATGTGTTGTTCACATTATGGTGGAATATGAAAATTCCTGTTCTCATTACCTAAATCAGATTAGATATCTTGAAGAAGATACCTAATCCAGTACCCCCATTCTTAAGATGAAACACACTGAAACCAAGAGAAAAGTGCCTGATGGGAAGTCATGCAAGGAAGCGACAGGACCTAAATGTGAGCCTCCGTGACCTAATCCCAGAGCTTCCTGCTGTACCCTACACAGCATTTCATTTTGGGGGTTCTTTTTAGTTTCAGACCCTGGTTTAGATGGACTAAAGATTCTGTATTCTCAGCAGAACCAGCACTGATATGTAAAGGCATATCAGTATTCTGTATTCTTTCAGTAATTCAGGGCTGGGGCTCAAAACAGAGCTGTTGACAAAGGCAACCCAGTGCTTGTGGACATCCCTGACTAAAGCATACAAGCGGGCAAGAACCATGGTCTGTGTTGTAGAGGGGTTGCTTGCACTGAGGGGGGGGGGGAGGAGGAAAGATGAGACCACTCCATCAGCACCCTCCGGAGATGCTGTGGCTTTTCTCTGGCAAGAGAGAAAGCCCCTCTGTGTTCAAACTATCCTTTTTTTCTAGTGGATAGCCAGGAGAATTGGTATGAAAATAAACATTCATAATCACTTTAGGGTTTGTGGCACATAGTCTGTTTAATCCAGATCGGATACATCAGGTACAGCAGTGGCACATGACTCAGTACTGTAAATGATAATACGTTTTAACATATGCACTACAGTTTCAAAAGAAGACGACAGGAAACTCAAGAGGTTTTGTTTTTTTTTTTTTTTTCCATAGAAAGTTTTCACGTTTATCTTCCTGCAGTTTTGTACAGTATTTCTTCTTTGCCGTTGAGATGTTGGTAAGCAAAGCCCATTTATTATATGAAAATAGAAAAGAACACACTTGATGTTTTTCACGATAACATTAACGGAGGGGGGTGACCTCTAAGGAAAACATTACACTGGAATGTCTGATTATCAAAAATATACCATCCCTCCCACCTCCCAGGTTTGTAAAATAGTCTATTGGTCCAAGGAGCCCCCCAGGACTTGGGTCAGTGCCCTACACTGGTTTGGAGTGACATCATCCAGTGTAGTTAAGTAACCTGCTAAGATAAATGTCATTCCCACACTTGATGAGAAAAACATAGAACATTCTGAATAGAAAACAAGACTCAGAAGGAACCCTTTAAAGCTGTTTCTTTTTCTGATAGCCACTTTCTCTTCATGATGCTGTTTGGGCTCCAAGGGTCATGGGTCATAAAAATGCTTTTCCTTCGTCCAGTCATTTTAAAGCTTTGCAAATGATGCGATTTCATAAGGAAATCAGAAAGGGAAAATAAAAGTCTTCCAGGTTCCCGTTTGTCATGGTTACCATGCCAACTAGTTTAGAAGGGAAACTAATATTGCCTTAGATTAACAGCATTGGGATCTTTCTGCCTTGTAGTGACCTGATGATGGAAGGGAGGGAGCCTGGACCACTGGAATTCATTAATAACCTCAGAATCTAGGTTTAGCTCCATTTCAACCACTACCTCTGCAAAGTTAAGAAGACAAGGAAAAAAAATCTAGGTACATGTTTCAATGTACACTTTTCCTGCCTATATTCTGAAGAATAAGTGATATGATCCTGAACTGCAGGAATCATAGTTTGAAAACTAGGTAAAGTCCTCAGCACGTCTACAGGGTGGCTCTCATTAATCATGGATCAGCATTAACTGTCCACTTTAATTTCTGTTCAAATTCTTTGTTTCTCTTAGTTTCACTTTTCTACTTGCTGACCTTAAACTCCTGTGTGATTGTAGATTAATGTGTTCAACTGTCACTGAGAATATCTGGTCTTTCAAGCAGGAATCTGCGCAGTTAGTCCTGAACTTGACACGTTAAGGGCATAGGGGATGAAAGCGAAATAGTACAGTTTGCTTCTGGAGGTCCTGGTTCAGGGTGGTTCTGATGGAATGCTTCCTCCCCCTAATCACCACCCTGGAAATCCAAGTATTAAAGATAGAAGCAAACCCCAGAGTAATGCAATATGATGTGGGAGAAAAATCTTAGGACAAGATGTCTAAGCCCTGGATTGCAATCAGTTCTGCCACTAACTTGCCTTATGAACTTGGATAAGTCACTCAGCTTCTTCCTGCTTGTTTTCCTTCTCTGTGGATCCAGGACTTAGTCACTTGACCTACTACCATCAGAGGTTGTAGTAAGGATCCAAAGACTCTAGAAGATACGCTTTGAAATGTATCAGCCCTCTCTTCAATGAGAAGAGGTAGCATTTGGCTGAAGGAAAACTGTTCGCTTGTTCGCCTTTTTCTTTTTTTTTTTCTTTTTTTGGACAGAATTGATAGTCCATAGCTGGTTCTAACCAGGGCATGGTAGTTTCAAAAGGATGGTCTGTATCAGTACAGTCAAATTTTTCCCAAGGCCCGTGTCCAAGTCGTATTGACATTTACATAAGACTATGCCTCTAGTTACAGCATGTATTCTTTGATGGATCTTCTCCGAAGCGTCGTTCCTTCAAGAGGTAACAAGTGTAGTGGAGAAAGCATTAGACTAACAGCCAAGTGACTTCGGTTCTGGTCCTGGTTAGGACATTAATGACTGCATGATCTTGAGCAAGTCACTTCATTTCTCTGGGCCTCAGCCTTCTATACTGTAAGGTATTCCTTAATCCCTTCTAGTTCTGATATATTCTTAATACTATGTTTTCTAAGTTTCCATTCGTTTGAACGTAGCCTATAATAATAATTATTTTTTAACACTCTCTAATGCTGAGTGGCATCGAATGGGGTAAGTGGATTTGGGAATCTTCTATTATACTGAAGTGGTTCAGGAACTATGAAAGCTCAAGAGTCATTTCCCCTGAAAGCCACTGCTTCCAGAAAGCCCTGATATCCTGGTTCTTCAGTCACTGGTCAATGAATTAGATTTATTACACCGATTCAGCACACTTAGGCCTTTTAGTTGACTTACAGAAGTCTTCCAGCAATGTAGTCTTGCTGTATTCTGTTGTGTAGATGCGCCATTTTCCTGGGTTGACATCTCTTGGACCAGAGGTGAGCTGGGTCTCTTATCCCTGGCTAAGTCTACACTGGGGGATGGAGATGGAAGGGGATAGTCTAAAGTCTTTTAGGAACCGGCATAATGTGGGATTTAGACATGAAGTTGAAGGAACACAAAACAGTTCATTAGGGTCAAAAAATGAGAAATTATTTGAGACATGATTTTTAAAAACGTGTTCATTAATTTTTGTGGGAAGCGCTAAAATGCTCCCTTGGTGCACTATCAAACAGATCCTGGGTTGGATATTGTCATTATTCTAATCCTGTGATGACCTGTTCTTAAACACGGGCACTTTCTATATGTATGTAACCATGTTCTTATTTTCCTCTTTATCCCTTACCCCACTCAGTTTTTATGATGTAAACTTAGATACTACAATATTCCTAACTTTGTTCCATTACCATTCTTTCAAAGGAAAAATTCCATTTCTAGTCCTGTGCCTGACCTCTACATGGAGTCCAGCCCAGGCTTTTGCCTTCCCTAATGGGATATGTGTATGAAGTGAGTGGATTCAAGTACTTATTCTCAGGTGTGTTTAGGTTGGTGGTGTTGTGTTTGTGTGTGTGTGGGGGTGTACACATATATTCCTTTGTAGTTGTAAAGCTTTTCTGTCTACTTAGATTGCAGGCTCAGAAGGCCAAAACCACCCCATTCTCATGGGGTGATTTCCCCCTCATGAAGCCAGACCCAGAGAAAGGACTCAATCGGTGGTCAGCAAGGAGAGCAGCCTCCCCGTCCTCTGCCCACCTGGCCACCTTCTGGTTAGAGGCCACCTCAGAATCCACTGACCTTCCCCTCACACAGGGTCACTAGAGCTGGGGCTTCATTAGGAGCTGGGGCCATAGGGAAGCCCACAAAAGGTGTTTTGTAGGTTCCCGACTGGTGAAACTTGTCTGGATGGTTGTGGTGGGCAGAGAGGTCCTTGGCCTACAGTGAAACTGCTGATCACTAACCTGTAGAATGGATGAGGGGCTTCTATATCTCAGAGCCCAGACTAGAGAGACCGCAACTGGGGAGGGTGGGCAGGGGCTTGTCACTAACCCTGAGGCCCACCTGCCTGCCTACAAGCAGTGAAAAATGGTAGGAGGCTTCCAGAAATGCTTTCCCAGTCCCCCCAGGGTACAAACCACTTGAACAGGTTCTCCAAAAGTAACATCACTTCCCTTGCACGGAGGTGATCAGGCTTCACCCACACTTCAGTTACCTTTGGGGACATCAGGCCTGAAGACCCTTCAGACCTCAAACATTTTTCAGGCCAGGTAAGAATCATTTAGAATTGCTTACTTGCTTTCACACGTTGGAGCATCCTTCATGAAGCGCACAGGCTTAATCATCTGCAGCCTCTGGATGGGAGTTACCTCAGTCATAAGGTAAGTCGGAAGCTTGCCTTTTCTGCAAGAAACTGCTTATAGGGCCTCTTGGCAGAATTCTGGATGGGCTTTATGGTGGGTCTTGAAAGAAGGGTACATAACAAGGTGCTCCAGCGGCCGACTACAGCTGTGAGCCCTGGGTTCTTCTGTTCTCTCTTCGCTAGCACACGCCTGACTCCACTGTGCCTCCTAGGTCTTGGCTATTTTCTGTGTCAAGATCCCAGTGTGAAAAATCTGGTCATTCCCTTTTTTTCCCCCAGAAATGGAAACTGCAAAGACCACCCCTGCAAGGGAAGCACTTTGTTCTATAAAGTGGACTTCCCTCATCCCTAAACTCTTCCGTTTTAGCTTTATTCTCTTCTTTTACACAGCCGCACTCACACAACTATAACTCCCAGGCATGAGTCTGCAGGTGCTTGGAAGTGGAGAAGGCTTTACTAACATGTCTCAGGATCACCGGGGTCCATGTAGAGACAGATGGCTGGACACAGAGAAGAACAGCCAGGGGGGTGAAGCAGAGAGGTACAGAGACAAAGGACAGACGGAGGGAAAGTGTTGCTGTGTGGTCAGTTGGCAGCTCTGTGCAGGTCAGCTGGGCAGTGGGGGCCCAGGCTCAGTTGACCTCACCCACCTGGGGGAATGGAGAGAGAACTCAGCAATAACTGACTTCTTAGCCTAAAAGCTTCTGCTATAAAAGGAGAAAGAAAAACAAAAACAAAAACAAAACAAAACCCTCACAAAATGCATTGTTTTGGTTCAAAGGTATTGGGTCCATGGAGAAAAATATTTCACAAAAATCCGTTGGTGTTTTGTTTTCCACCTTTTCCCATGAATAAATATTATCCATTAAGAGCCTTGAAAAAGGTGCTTAAATAC
The DNA here is from genome assembly GCF_011800145.1 of Mirounga leonina. Taxonomy (NCBI): domain Eukaryota; kingdom Metazoa; phylum Chordata; class Mammalia; order Carnivora; family Phocidae; genus Mirounga; species Mirounga leonina. Next base: position 1,273,348 of record NW_023270447.1, on the reverse strand, counting down.
ACAGTGTTATATTTTCTTCCTGTTTTGCATGTGACAACTCGGCCTCTGTGCTGTTCTTGGTCTTGTATTTTCCTCACCCGGGTCTCCAGAAACAACTGCTATTGGGTCTGAGGCTACCCCCTCCAGGCCCTGTCCTGGCACGCAGCCTCTACACCCCCCACCCCCCACCGCCATCCCATCTCCCACCCCCCTCCCTTCCTCTGGCCCCAGCGAGATGCCACGGCCACGGCCACGCCAGCAGCAGTGAACCTCAAGTGCCCTTTGCTGCCTCCTTTTCCTTCCAGGCACAAGTCTCAGTGCTAGGGGTGCAACGGGGCCGGCAGAAAGTGGGGAAGGGAGGGGAGAGAGTGGTGCCAGTGGCCACCCACATGCCAGCCCCCTTCACTCCCACTCCCCGCACGGGCCCTCTGTCCAGTGGTTTTACAAGGCGGAGACCTTGACGACATTGCTGGCTACGGAAGGAATGTTCGTGTTGGGGCCGGGGCTGGCAGGGGGTGGCCGACTTTCCCCCTCTGGGGTTCGCGCTGGGGGGGTGGGGATGCTGATGATGGCTGTGGTGATCTGGGATGTTTTGCAGTTTGGTCTCAGTCCGTCATCTGCTTTCAAATTAAGGCTGGAGCGACTGAGATAAAAAAAAGAGTGAGTTGGTGATGGTGCTTCTTGCTAGTGTCCCCTAGCGTCCCTGACCCCCCCCACATGTCTAGCTCACTGTAACTAGGAGGAAGCTCCCACGTCCCTCTGTCTCTGCTTTTGGTAATCAGCCTGTCACTCTCCATTCTAATTATTATTTCTGACAATTGCGAAGTCCTGTATACTGGGCTTTGGAATTCAGAGTATGCGGTTTTTTTTTTCTCCCTGCCATAGACGTTTACCTATCCTTTGTGGCATTTGAATTTTGTTTTCCCTGAGTCCCTTGCAACTCACTGGAGGTAGTGGAAAGTGGCCTAAGTATAAGCAGAGAAGGAAGGGAAAAGGTCAGTCTGTGGTTCAAAGTCAGCCTGGGATAAGCCATGTCTAACACAATTGTGAAAATTGTTTCCCTGGGAAAACGATCCGTTCTTTGCACTAGGGGAGGTGTTTTTCTTTGTTTTGTTTTTTTGTTTCCCAGTTACTGTTTCTGGTATCTAACCCCACATTGGGCCTACACCTGCTATGGTACCCTCCCAAGCAAATGAAGGGCCTTTGGGTTAACTTGCAAAGATAAGGAAGGTGGAGGGGGCTCATGCATTACATAAAGGGAAGGAGGGCTCACTTGGGGCTCTCCTAAGGCCGAGGCTGTTCCCTTCTGGGACCGGCAGGACTTAAGCCTTGGGGAGTGATGGGGCTGGAAGCCACCCACCTGGTAGTGAGGGAGGGCTGCTCACTGCCCTGGATGTGGATCGTGCTGAGCTCTTGCATGCTGCGCAGGCGAGTGGCTGGCAGGTTGGAGTTGGGCAGGTGCGTGGTCTTCTTACTACGACGGGAGCAGCAGGTGGTAGTGAGGCCCGGGTGACTGGACAGTGAGGGACTTCTTGTGGACGGGTAGTTCTGCATCGAGCTCTCCATACAGTTCTGCTCAAACATCTGCTCATCTATGAACTCGTGGTTCTGTGGGAAGCAGAAGGAGAAGAGGTAGGAAAAGGAGATGGGGAAGGAGGGGGATGAGCCCCCGTGTGCCGTGTAGCTGCCTGTCTCTGTCTGGGCGTCGAGAGGAGGGATCCCAGCGGCCTGGAGCATGGAGAAGCATTCGGGAGGGGCGATGTCCCACAGGCATCAAATGCAGAAAGAAAAAGATTCCTATTGGCAGCCCTGGTCATCAGGTTGAAGGGTGGGGACTGCAGCCATTAAATCGTGATGGGACACACACCCCATCTACAGCTTTGAGCTGACGGGACACAGAGGACCTGGAGGGATTTAGTGGCATCCTCAGAGCTAGAAGCAGACTTGACTTACTTTGCAGGGTTTGCACAGGATCTCCTGGAGGTGGCAGGTAAGGAGTCACTGACCCTGGGGAGTGGGTACGCTAGGCAGTCTTGAATGCTGGGTTGGATTTAATGGGTAAGATCCTTATGAATCTTGGGTACGTGTGAGATATAAGCTTTTGAAGGCACTGGATTATTCATGGAATTGGGAGAACTTTGCTCTTGAAGGCCAGTGGGGTCTGTCAGGGTTATGATTTCTTTAATTTTTTTGTTCCCCCCCTCCACCTGATTATGGGATGCAGATCCTTAATATATCTGGAGGCACAGGATTCCCTAAGTCAAATATAAGCAGGGGAAGGAATGTTAACAGCCTCCTGGTGCTGAACCCGGGATAACCGAAAAAAAAAAAAAAAAAAGGCTGTTTGGTCAAGGTGACTAAAAACCTATGGTATTAATGGTCTGGGTGAGGCTGCCATTCTGGAGAGAATAAGCATGAGAAGAGCGTGCAGAGAGAGACCAGCCCTGGCAGCCAGTACCAGGAGCCCCTGCGGAGCTGGGGAAGGGGCCCAGGGACACTCACAGGGGACCAATATGGCTGCCATGTTCTGCCACCCTCTCTAAGCCCTTGGGGAGGTCAAAGGAGGGAAGCAGAAAAGCAGTCAGGTAGTTCAGCACAAACACCCCAAAGCCTGAGCTGCTGCTGGGAGTGGCAGTAGAGGTAGGAAAAGCCCCAGAAGAATTGATAGCACATGCAGAGAACCAGACCAGGGGGTAAAAAGAGGAGAATCCACAGACTCAGAATATTCAGAGAGAAACACATCAATTGAATTTTTAAAAAAGTGATACCTTGATGGTGGAGGTTCGTACAGATAACAGGGGATCATCCACAAGATAGGACAACCCCTACAGGACAACATGCCAACAGAAGATAAAAACACCATTGATTGTACATTCCAGCATTCCCAAGCTCAGTTCTGACATTCAGTCCCTCCATCCCAGCATTCCACCCGGGAGTCCAACATTCCACCCCTTGTTCCAACACAACCCTGTTCAAACCCCACATTCATTCCTTCCATCCCAACATTCTGCTTCTTCTAGCCCAACATTCCTCCCCTGAAGTCCAGCATTCCATCTCTTTCACCCCAGCACCCCCGCCCCACAATCCGACATTCACTCCCGCAAATTCAGCATTCCATCCCTTCAATGCCAACATTCCAGCCCCTCAAACCCAAACATCTTTACCCATATCCTTTCAGTTGACACATTCCACCCAGCACATGCAACTTGGAAAGGGCAGTTGGGTCCGGGCCTATCCCGTTGGCAAGCTCTGAGTCTTTGAGAGAAGTTCTAGATATACATATACAGTTCTTAACAGTAAGACATATTTGATAAGTCCTGGAAACTAGGGTTCTCCGAGTACTTTCCCATTTGGGAAGCCCTCTTTGGGTTCAACTGCCATCCACAGTATCCACACTTGGCTCACAGTAAGAGTCATCTGACGTCTATTCCCCCTGCACCTAGAGGCCAGGATATGGGACATTCAGAAGTAGAAACTTCCTTCCCTAGGGTGCTGAGCCCTGACCCTGGGCTCTCTGGGGAGGGCGGGCCTAGAAAGAACAGGGAAGAGTTGCACTTTGTCTCTCTTGGGTTGTCCACCCTGACTTCTCCTCTTCCCTACTGTTCCTGGCACTTTTTGCCAAGGGTCAAGGATTGGCCCCACTGCCCTTCCTTTCAGTCTGTTTGTGGGGCACAGGCAACATGCCACATTCCAGCTACAGCATCCTAAACCATGGCTCTATTTTAACAAGAAGTCTTGCAGAATCTGAACTCCTTGGGCGCTGCAGGGTGACTAAGAGGGAGCGGTACCCATACAATCCCTGGCTAGAGAAATATAGGCACCGCCTCCTTCATTCACTGTCCTCTAAGGAGCAGTGTAGGGAGCAAAAGGGACCTACACGTTGCATCAGCCTAGCCCCAGGGACAGGACAAAAACTGATGCCCTTCTCCACTGTCCTGTAGCAACCTAGGATAAATTCAGCCCGAGTTTTGAAGAGTGATGCCCATCCGGACTGAGAAACAGAGGCGGAGCCCTCAGCTCTCAGTAACCATGAAAACACGGCTCTAGGGGCCCTGTGGGGGTGTGCAGAAAAGCTGGGGGCAATGAGCTTCTCTGTTGCTGCAGGACGGAGCTGGCCTCCGACCCTGGAGACTGCGCCCCGCCCCCCTCCTTGGGGTCTTCCTCCTGAGGGCGGACAGAGACCTCGTGGCTACTCTTTGGATCTGAAGGGGACAGACTCGGACATCTGCAGCCTGGGCCCGGGGCGAGGATGTGGGCACAGAGCTCTCCCCTTGTGAGCTCCAGCCCTCAGAGAGGAGGGTGGGAGTCAGGGGTGAGAAGGGGCGCGGCGGGCTGGGACTCACAGTGGTTTTCTCTAGACAGTGCAGCAGGTGGTGGTGCTGGCTCTCGGCGAGTGACGTGCTCTTGCCCACGTGCCCCTCCTCTGGGGTGCCCTAATCAGAAAAGAGGAGAGGCTGCGGATCACGCTGGTGGCTCCTCCCGTCTTCTCCATGTCCTTCGTTTCTCCACAGGAGGTGGGAGGGCCCCAGAAAAATCGGGATGAACCAAATTTCAGGGTCACCAGAGAACATGCTAGCTCTGGAGCTGGGGGCCCTGGGTCTTCAGCTGGGTCCAGGGTAGTGGTGAGAATCCCATGGGAGAGGGTCCGTGGAGGGGTGCTCCCGGGAGAAGGTCTGGAAACATGTCCTTCTTAGGGTTCACACTGGGGCTTTGGGGGTGGTGGTGCCCCTGGAAAGAGAAAAGAAGCCCGTCTCCCCTCCCTCTCCCCAGCCCAGGCCCTGCAGGCACCTACCATCAGCTCCATGGCCTCTGTGAGGAGTCCGTTGCGCTTGCTGTGCAGGTAGGCGTTGGAGCTGCCTGTCTTGGCCACACGGATCCTGGCAAGGCGGGCCTTCTGTGATAGGCAGAGAAAAAAAAGAGTGAGCGAGCCTGAGAGACCAGACAGCGAGCCTGGCAAAGCCAGTGACAGCAGGCCGTCCCGGCACGGCTGCGTTCTCAGGGATGCCTGATGAAGGGGAGGAAGCGGCTTCTTCCCAGCCACTTACGGATCTCTGTCCGCAGACCCTGGCCCTGGGTCTGAGACTCTGCGTACCCACTCGGTGCAGCCTGGTCCTGGTCAGAGTTCCCAGGGGTCTCTACTCACCTCTCCAGCCTTGGTGCAATCCCGGCAGCAGAAATACCACTCATCAAAGCCCTGCCTCCTCCCAAAAGCTTCATGACCTTTACCTACTCGGTCTCGCACTAGAGTATTTCTCATCTCTAACTGGATCGCCAGCTCTAGAAAGGAGCATGGGTTATCTCACCCAGCTGTAGACCCAGGGCCCCCAGCTCCAGAGCTAGCATGTTCTCTGGTGAACCTGAAATTTGGTTCACCCCGATTTTTCTGGGGCCCTCCCACCTCCTGTGGAGAAACGAAGGACATGGAGAAGACGGGATATCCCGACACTCCTCGAGGGCCCGGGGCCCTTCCCTGTACCCAGCAGGTGCCCAAACATCAGTTAATTAGGAGAAAAGCAAGGAGTGTGCATCCTGTGCCCTTCAACATGTCTTCACTTCCTCCCTTCTTTCTATTTTGCCCTTAGCACTTATGACTAAGGGAGGATACGGTGTCTGCGTTTACCTTGCCACTGCCTCCCAGAATGTAAATTCCTTGCGGGCAGGCGTTTTCGTTTTGTTCACGGATGTATCCCCATGGCCTGGTAATTTTTAAATCAGTAAAAGTCTTTAAAATCGCAGGTCTGTTTTGGGGTGTGGATGCATGCATGGAGGGGCCAATACGTGTCCGTGCTTGTTGGGGGCGAGAGCAGGTGCACGCGCGTGTGACGCGGTGGCCCACTGCCTGTGTGTGAGAGGGGAGGATGGAACACATTTTCACACACTGCTCTGGCTTTAACTAGGACAACTGGAACGCTCCCCGGCCCCAGCCTGGGAGGCCCCAGCAGGTCCCCTGCAGGGGGGCCGTCGGGTATCTCAAGGCAAGCGTGCATCTGTCCTGCTTGCAGAGGCAGGGGGAGGCGGGACCCACTGGGCACGCCGGCTGCTCCTGTCTTTCCTAATAGCCATAATCAGTGGCACCGCGACGCCAGCACAACCACGGAGGGAGGTCCAAGAGGAAAGGGGCTTTGGGAGAAGGGTTCCTGCTGGTTTACAGAAATGCAGCCAGAGTCTGGGCTCCTGCAGATCTATGTAGAAGCAGCTCTAGGTCCACGCCGCTGGAAGCAAAGGAGCCCACAGGGACTCACAGGTGATCTGGGCCAGAGGAGCCCCTCCCCTGCCTTTGTGAAAGTCCGCTGTAACTTCGCCATGGACTCCGAGCAGGACAACAGGCCTTGGGAAACTGTGGCAATTTCCGTGTCTCCGTCTACCTCTCCCCAGCAAGGGGAAGCGTCCCTTCCGAGTGTCCTGCTGGGCTGTCGCGTGTGCTAAAAAGAGGCCAGGGAGTCGGCTTCAGGCTGTCAACGGAAGCACAAGGACACACTAGGTCTCTGGTTTCCTGTGGCCTGCGTGTCCCCACGGGGACAGCTCGACTCCCTTTCCTGGCTTCTGAATACGGGGAAGAGGCCAGGGCTTGGGCCCGGCGGATCTGCCTGTGAGTCGGAGGGAGAGCGCTTCTCTAGATGGTGAGAGCGGAAAGGGGGATCCGGCTGGGAAAGGATGACAAGGAAAGCGAGGAAGCCCTGTCAGTCCTCTTCTCTCTGGGCCAAGAACTTTCATCCCAGGCCCAGGACCGCGCCAGCCCTACCCTCAGCGACACGTCTACATTCAAGCACGTTGCTCATCATTTGAGGATGTGGCTGTTATTGCCTTGGGTGAGGACTGGGTGTTGAGAGCTGCATATGGAAATCCAATTGTGTCAAGCTCATTATAGCCTTCTAAAATTTGCGCCACTTAGAGCCAGACCTTTCTTGTATCTGGGGTCTGTCTTCATTACTTTCTAGAGATGAAAGATTCTCCTGTTCTCCTTTGTGGCACTTCTTTTAATCTTATCTTACCCTGGGCTCTATTAAAGCAACAGATTATCATATCAAATGCACAACACTGTTTAATCATTTCCCACACAGGATAAAGAGGTTTGCAATATATTTACAGAACCATACCCGGCACGTGAAATTTGGTGAGGATTTCTCGTTTGACTTTGAGCTCCTGAGAGCCAGAGTCTGGCTTACGCATATTTTTATCTTCGGCGTCTGACACAGGGCTGTGCACGGAGCAGGCGTTCAAGCCAGGCTGGTGAGGACCCAGGAAGGAGAATGGTCCTTCCCAGTCGGTCAGAAATCCATTAATAAGGCCCTGGTCATGGGCCCATCCCTGTGTGGTCTGGTCAGCCTCTCCCTCCTCCACTGGCCAGGAGCACAACGTGAGAGGTTAAAAGAGAATGTGGCCGTCATCTAGGCTATTTTGAAGACAAGAAAATGGAGGCTTTGAGGGGAAGTAACTACTCCAGGACAAAGCAGCAAGGCTGGTGGGGGTGGGGTGGGGGCTTCTGCTCAGGTCTCTCTACCTTCGGGCCAAATGCTGCCTCCATAACAGCCCTCTTCCTGAATTTCAACGCCTGCCAGGCAAGTTTCTAAACTGGATGAGCTAGGCCCAGGAAGTTGCAGTTTCAGCAGGGATGGAGATTCCAGGGTTGGAGGAGAGGTCCGGAAGGAGGATGCTCCCACTCTCGGTATGATTCCAGGGGCTGTCTGGGTCACGAGTATTGACATGTCTTGCCCAGGAGAGTCAGGAGAAGGAAAAAGAGGGAGACATGGGAAAAGCCACAGGAGAACACGGCCAATTGCACTCTCGGGCGTTCATCCCAGAGAAATGAGAAGTTACGTTCACACAGAAACCTGTTCATGAATGTTCACAGCAGCTTTACTTGTAACAACCAAAAACGTGGTTTGTATAGTCCCATGGCACGGGATACATCTATGCCATGGGATACTGCCCAGCAAGAAAAAGGAATGGACTATTGATACTTATAAACCTGGATGCATCTGCAGGAATTATGTGAAATGGAAAAAAACAAAACCGAAAACAACCTCCAAAGGTTACCTACTGCACGAATCCATTTATGTAGCATTTTTGAAATGAAAACATTGAGTAAATGGAGGATAGGTAAATGGTTGCCGGGGGTTAGGGATGGGGTAGAGGTAGGGTGGGAGGAATGCTTATGGTGCTGGAACGGTTCAGCACCTTGACTGAGGTGATGGAGGCATGAAGCTGCCTGGCATCAAACTTCACACACACTCACACACACACACACACACACACTCCCACACATGAGTACACGTAATACTAGGGAAGTCTAGAATAGGATTCGTGGATTGTATCAACATCCATACCTGGGTACTGATAATCTTATAACTTACATGTGAATCTATGCTTAGCTCAGTAAAAATCCAGATGTTCCCTTCTCTCTGTCCACTGCTAGACGTCCTTACTCGATCTTCAATTCACTTGGCTTCGAGAACCTAGCCTCTGAAGCCAAGAGTTGTGGAGTTCGTTTCAGTAACAACCCCAAGCAAACCAGTTGTGTTGGGAAGCGGTGACAACTTCTTAAGCCTTCCCTTTACAGCGGAGGCCGGGGGAGCTTTTTCCTTCAGGGCTGTCTAGCTCCTGAGTGCGTGGTCTGGGCTGAGAACTACCAGCTTCCCTGACCTCCTCCCTGTCCCATGTCTCCACCGCCACGAAGTCTCCTGTACCTGCCTTCCTTGCTTTGCAGCGACAGACTCAGTGCTGGAAACAGGCAGTATTCTTGTATTCTTTTTTTTTTTTTTTCCTCTTGCAAGCAGCCCAAGGTGAAAGAGACAGAGCCAGCAACCTTGAGGGGAGACAGTATCCAGGCGAGGTGAAAACACTGTAAATATTTACTCTGACTTCAAAGGGAAAGGGGAGAGGGTGGGGGGAGGCAGAAGGGAGGGAGTGTGGGCTTTAGCAGCTAGAAGGAGGGACGCACCAAGGCTGATTCCTTCTGCATTGTGATCACACAAGATGAGCTTTGTAAGGTCCTGGTGGAAATGATCACTGTTCCATTCTTTGCAGGGGTAAAACGGCAGGGGATGTGATGCTCTGAGAGGTGGGTAAGGGTGTGGGCACACGGAGGGAAAGGTAGCTGCGGGAGCACTTTATAGCCCAGCCTGCCTGGGCACAGCGGTAGGCTAGTGTGTGAGCTGGGGATTCCTTTGACCCCCTACCCCGCTGGACCAGATAGCTGTGTCAGCCCAGCCCCTGGGGGGTGGGGTTGCTCTAGGACCCCTGGTCCTTTCTTGAGGACAGCATAATGAATTTAGATATTGTCCAACATTTACCAGCTGACTCGAACAGGAGAAGGAGATAAGACTTCTATTTCTGGGTGGCTAGCAGGGGGTGGGCGTGGGGAGGCCTGGACCTTGGGTGAAGAGGTAGGAAATGGGTGCCGGAGCAGAGGGAGAGGACAGCACAGAGCCAGAAGATCGATCTAAGGCAGGCTGGCAACATTCAGAGCCAGGTCAAGATAAGTCAAAAGGTATCTCAACCCGGGCTGGGGGCGTGACCACGAGGGCACGCAAAAGGGCCTATGTTGGAAGTGGGAACCAACTGGATTCATTATATAATTGCATAACATATATTATTAAGTATTATTGTACGTAAATTACCATACGTTTCAGAGCTAACGTTCATGAACGTTGTGACTTCATTTCAGACAGCGTATACTGATGTGTTCTGAAATTCTGGATTCCTCTGATATGTCAAGGACGACCTGCTACTTGGTGTTACCCCTGTAAATGGGAGGCCAGTAGCAGGGACCGTGGGGGAGGAAACCACCAGCCACACACACACGGCCTAACACACCGCAGGTGCAGGAAATATTTGTGGAATGAATGAATGACAGAGAGAATAAAATAAGGACATGAAATCTCTGGCCCCCGTTAAGTGACTCTCTCAGCGAGGTCCCCCATCCACTGTACCCAGAAAGGCTCTGACCGAACCTCCTGGAGGTTGGGTGGCTGCTGAAGGGGTACCTATTTCAGCCCAGGAAAACGGGCCCCGTAGTCCTCCCCTTTCCTGATAGGAAGCTGACAAAAGTCACGACCCAAGAACCTTCACGAGCCAGATGCCCTAAGAACGCACCAAAGCCTTCAGCCAGTCTTCCTTTGGCATGGGGGCATTTGACTGCCCTGCCTTCTTAAGCAGTGTATACTGGACATCACCACAAACTATTCTCAGGACCAGTGTCTACTCTCCTGGTCATCAACCGCAGTTCTGTGCCTGAACTGCAAACACCCCGAGGTGACCAAAGCATGTCGTGCCTTTTGTTCTGGAACTCAGTGGCCTCAGAATGTTCTTCTTTCAGAGTATTCACTTTTCTTCTCAGCAAATTTCTGTTCTGTCCCTATGTTTTGTATCGGCTAGCAGAGGGTATTGGAGAGCAATTACATGCCCCAGTAAGCTCCTGGCAGGGACAGGGAGGGGTCTGGGGCACTGAGTGTTGGTGGCTGAGGTCTTGAAGGGGAAGCCAGGGCTCAAGGAAATTGCACAGAACATCCAGGAGGGAGAGAGTCAGCTTATGGATGATTGAGGGCTTGTTGCACTTTGCAGCTGACTGGGGCTCGGACTTGCGATGCAGGACACTGGTCAGTAGGAAGGGACACAAAGCTGCCTTACCTTCAGAAGCTGGAGGCTGGGGGATCAGCCCCAGAAGTCCAGGCCTGGCGACCTGACTGTGACCATGGCACAAGGCCCAAAGCAGAGGGCCAGGCCCCTGTCTGAGCCCCCCAGGCTGAGTCTTACCTTTTGTGCCCTGCGTTTATCGGCTCTCTGATTCTGGTGGTAAATCCGGCTGAAGTTGGAAACGATCACAGGGACCGGCAGGGCAATGACCAGGACACCACTCAGGGAGCAGATGGAGCCAAAGATCTTCCCTGCAATTGTCTTGGGCACCATATCTCCATATCTGAGAGAGAGAGAGAGAGAGAGAGAGAGAGAGAGAGAAACAGGTGTGAGGAAGAGGGGACACTGGGGAAAAAAGCCAGGCCTCCCTGCCCATCACTCACCCATCCATCCACCTATCCATCCATCCACCTATCCATCCATCCATCCA